>NC_047650.1:7352725-7396387 GCF_902201215.1 Prunus dulcis | reverse complement strand
AGGAAGAAGAAGACCCTTCTCCACCATTCCGGCTCCAGACCCTTTTCGTATAGGATGGATGCACGGCGTCGGGTAATAATCACAAAATTTTTATTTCATTTTTAATGTCATGTTCAATTTAAGGTCATTTTTACATACTAATATTTTTCTTCTCTTGTTCAATTTAGGAGGGGTCCAAGTTCCCAGAGATCGACGTCTTTGGTGACGTTTATGTTCGACCCGGGAATGAGTTGGCCGAGTCCCTTCATGTAAGTATTATTTAATTTTAATTCTTATGTTACGCATTCAATTTATATGCATGTTTTAATTTATATTTTATGTTATGTTCAACAGACGACGATGGTGGAGAGGAGCCAGTTGGTTCTTCAGGAGTCCGCCTCCCAGCTTCCTCCCGAGACTCCGATCGAGTCTGTGGCTCCTCCACAGGATGCTGGATTTCAGATCTTGACGGAGACGTTGGATCAGACTCTCGGGAGGAGGCCGGGGACATATTGTCGAGGGATGGGGAATGCCCGGCGGAGGGAACCTAGACCTCGTTCATCGGCGCAGTCAAACAGTCAGGTCACTGCTTTGACAGCACAGGTGGCCACTCTTGAGAACAAGTTGTCGGCCATTCTGCAGTCCCTCGCACAGTCCGGCATTCCAGTCCCGCATTTTGATGCGCCGACCTCCGAGCCCGTCCATCCCGAGCATCCCCACCAGACCACTGCCCCGGTGAACGCCCAGACCTCCGACCCGCATATTGGCGACGACTCGGTTGATTTTGATTCATTATTTGATTAGTGTATTTATTTTCATCATAAACATTTATTTTATTTGTAATACATTTATTTTATTTTATAACAAAATTTTATTCTAATTTATTTTTATTGCAATTTCATTGTTTAATCAATAAAAAAAAAAACCAATTTTATTTAAAATAAAAAATAAAAAAATATTTAAAATATTTAAAAAAAAATTGTAATATCATGTTTGCGCGACGGCAAATATTTCGTCGCGCAAACCTGCATGTAACAAAAAAAATTAAAAAAATCAACTTTTTTATTACTTTTAATTCTTGCGCGACGAATACATACGTCTCGCAAACAATTTTGCGCGACGAATCGTTTCGTCGCGCAACTTCTCTGGCGCGACGACAGAGGTTTTCGTCGCGCAAATATATGAGCGACGAAGGCTTTCTCATCGCGCGAATGGTTCTTGCGGCGAACATCTACGTCTCCGGAACACGTTTTGCGCGACGAATTATTTTTCGTCGCGCGATTCCAGTCGTCGCGCAAAGATATGTGCGCCGAATAATTGATCGTCGCGCAAAGTTTATGCGACGAACAGTTGTTTCGTCTCCATACCGTTGGTGCAACGATGGTTTGCCCGTCGCACAGTTTTGCGCGACGAATGGTAGTACCTCGTCGCGCAAAGGCTTTCTTCACGATCTTCGTGCGACGGAATATGCGCGACGAATTTTTTGTCGCGCTGAAGTTAGTGCGACAAAATGGGACTTTGCGAGACGTTTTGTTATTCGTCGCGCAAAGAGTAAAATGTAGTAGTGCTAGTGGCTTTTTTGGCTGAATTATAAATGCAATCATAGAATTTCTCAACCAAAAAAGAAAAAGAAAAAAAAAAGATAAGTTTTATGAATATTCTGGAACCTAGGGTTTCCTACGGTTTTAGGATTTCTTGGTTTTCTTTTGAAGCCAACTTATGACATTGTATTATTTAGTTTTATCATATTATTAATCAAATTTAGAGATTTTCGCTATTTTCTGGTGGATTCCAGTCACTAATGGATTTCAATTTATCTTTCTGAGTTTAGACGTTTGTCAATCCTTACCCGTGCTTCCATGTTGCATCAATTCAAATCAGATTAGTACACATGCCATATTAGAAAAGTAAATCTCCTAATTGCAGCTCATGTTGAAACTTAGTCATTCCTATTAATTATTTAGTCTAGCAGCATTAGTTTGGAATTTAAAGCATCATTGATAAAATAATTAACTGGGCACCACTACAATAGTGGTGATTAGACCTGGTAACCATTTTCCTGAATGAGTCAAAAAAAGAACCTCCAAATTCCAAGCATGCGGGCATGCAATGCAGGGCCAGAATTTGTTAATGAAGAAGATATTTTCATTTGTGTCGTCTTCCAAGCAAACACAGATATCTTTTGTCAAGTGTCAAATGCATCCAAAAAATTTTGTGACATTTCATTTCTTACATAATTTTCAAATCGATTGTTTTTTATGTACCCCAATGGATGATTCCACCATTTATAGTCGAAAAGAACAGTCATAATAGGTTTTTCAAACCACGAGAGATCCCTTTTTGTTTTTTAATTATTTCTAACTTTGAATTTTCTTATTCTTGATTCCCATATAGATAATAAATTTCAGAACAGATCTATTTTTACAGCATGTCTCTTTAGAGTGGAATTGATCCTTTGTTTTTTCCGATAACCATTAAGCCGTGCAAGTGCATCCAAATAACCACTAAGCCATGTGCCATGTGGAATGTACGTACTCAAGATGTTGAAAATTCACACACACAACAAAAACGTGAGAAATATTACCAAGGCATATGCATAAAAAAACCACAAAAAGAAAAAAAAAAAAAAAAAAGCAGATTAGCCTAGTAATTTAAGGATGATTAACTATCTGTTACAAATAAATTAGGTTCAAAGTGAGGCCTTTTAAATAAATGGGACATAATTTGGTGAATAAAATACACTATACATGCTATACCAACATAACCATGATTCATATGAACTAATTTACTTATGTGCAATTAAATACATACAACTTTGAGAATGCTAAACCAGAAAATTAAACCCCAATAATGTACCGAAAAAGTCTCTAATGAAAGTCTCCAATAATCACCCATCACTAGAAAAAATTGTAAAAGTCTACAAATCATCAATCTTCCACAATAGTGCAGTTCTGACCGGATTTCAACTTAAGCGGTCTTGACTTGCAGGTCTGGAGCATTTGGTTTGGTAGAAAATTATGAAACTTTGGTACAATGATATTCAATGTCTTAGCTTTCTTTTCCAATTGGCCTTGCGCTAAAATTCTTTCGAAAATTTGATTTTCAATCAAAACCTTTCCAAGAGCGCAGAATAGCTGAAAATAAGGAAAATAAGGTAATAATGCTATTTTTAATTAACTTTCTCTACAAAAACCAAATATAAGAGATACACAAATATAGGAAATAATGCACTTATCAGTAAGGAACTAAAATCCTAACTAAATATGGACTCACCAACAGTTACTATACTAGGTCAAGCTTAATAAATGTTCAAGCTCTATAAGAGGGATTCATTTGGGTGAGGGTGGAAAAGAATCGCATTGTTTGGAATTTCAAAAAGTGGTTCAATGATTTGAAATATCTAATTTGAGATCCGATTTATTATTTTACTTGTAATATAGAATTAATCAACAGACTTAGGACATTTTCTAATAAATAGTTCATTTGATAAAAATTAAAAAAAACATTGTTTATATATGTAAGTAAGACCTTCAATTGCAAGAGTCCTTAAACAAGTTTATTTGAGGGACAACCTTGTCGGGCTCACCTGCATTGTATTTCAATTATTCAAACTGTCTATTTTTTAAAATTCCAACGTTCATTTCTTTCGTTGATTTTTTCTTTTCTTGGGAAGTTTGTTTCTCGTGTAATTTTATATGAATGAATTTCGTACACATTAAGGCACAATCAAATTAAACTTCATGATGATTATGATGGTTTTAATGGCGATAGTGATGCTTCTGGCTTTTTGATATATAAAACAGATCGCGATCTTGTTTGTGTCTTGAAACCTCCAGTTTCAAGGGAAAGGGTGTTTTAAATCATCCTTGAAAAGTATGGTCCATCTACAATAGTGGTGATTAGACCTGGTAACCATTTTCCTGAATGAGTCAAAAAAAGAACCTCCAAATTTCAAGCATGCAGGCATGCAATGCAGGGCCAGAATTTAATGAAGAAGATATTTTCATTTGTATCGTCTTCCAAGCAAACACAGATATCTTTTGTCAAGTGTCAAGTGCATCCAAAAAATATTGTGACATTAGTCAAACAATATGGGTAGAATATTTTTTCAGGTTTTATTTGATTTTCCAAAAAAAAATATTTATAATACAAAGACATAATTCTAATAGGGTTAAACTATGAAACAAGATAAAATCCGAATTACAAAATATCTATACAAAAAGAAAGAAATATAGTCATAAAAACTAGGAAATAAATCTCCTAATTAAATTAAGATCTAGCTAACACTCCCCTTCAAGTTGGAGCAAAGATGTCACGCATGCCTAACTTGTCAAGTGAGTTGAGAAAGATCGTAGTAAACACCCATTTGCTTCCAACAGCTTTCTTCCCTCCTAGTAAAGGAACTAAATCCCATGTTTTATTCTTGTTCAAGGCATCTATTTCAACATTCATGGCATCCATCCATTTGGGGTTAGATAAAGCATCTTGCAGCTTAATTGGCACACATACATTAGATAATTGACACAAATATGATGCATATGACTTAGACAAATGATGATTTGACATATAATGGCTAATGGGATATTTAGAATTGGCATGTATATCAGGAGCATATTGTACTTTAGGTTTCCCATGAGTGATTCGTGGGGGTAACTGATAAGTTGACACAGATAGATCATTAGAAATTACCATACAAGAATCACTGTCACTATTTTCAGATACAGGCGACTGGTCCCTTGCTTCAATATGACTGGTCATTTCAACACCGAGAGCACCTGCTTCATCCCCAGATATGGGCGACCTGTCGAGTTCCAAAGGGCGACCGGTCGTTTCTTCATAGAGACCACATGTTTGATTTTTAGATATGCGAGACCGATCGCTTGCTTCAGTTCGACCGGCCGTTTCCTTCTCAAGAACAGTATCTTCAAACACATCATTCTCCAATTCAAGTATCTCTAATTTACTTTCCCTCTCCCCTTGAATTGGAGAGGACGGAGAGACATAATAGGGCACTTCTTGAAGAAAATTCACGTCCAAAATAACATGCATGTTCTGAGTAGGTGGATGATAGCACTTATAACCCTTATGAGTAAAAGAGTAACCAATAAAGACACATTGTAGAGCACAAGGATCAAGTTTGCTTCGTTGATGAGAGTAGACATGAACATAGGTAACACCCCCAAAACCTTTAGAGGGCAACTTAGAGACAAGGGAAACATGGTCACCAAACACATCATGCGAAGTCTTGAAATCAAGAACCCAGTTAGGAGTACGATTAATCAAATAGGCAACAGAAAGAACAGCATGATAGGGAACATACATATCCAATATGAGTGAGCGGGCAACTTCAAGCAATTGTTGGTTCTTTCTTTCAAACACACCATTTTGTTGAGGGGTAAAGGGGGTTGTCGTTTGGTGAATAATATCTTGAGTACGGAAGAAAAAATCCAAAGTATTATTCAGATATTCACCTTCGTTATCAGTTTGGAATACTTTGACCCGAGCATGAAACTAATAGATACCACAGTACAAAACTCTGGAAGGATGGAAGCAACATCATGTTTATTTTTCAACAAGAAAACCCAAGTGAGTCGGGTACGATCATTAATAAATGTGACGAACCAGGGAAATCAGTTCGAACTAACACAAGCCAGATCCCACACATCAGAATGCACTAAATCAAAAGGCTTTGCAACTTTACTGTCACTCAAAGGAAACACAATGCGATGGTACTTGGCCAAAATACATGTCTCACACTTAAAATTGAACTTATCACAAGAGCGGAATAATAGACGCTTAAGGTAGCCAAATGATGGGTGCCCTAAGCAACGATGCCATAACCAAATTTGCTATTTGTCTTTGACACTGCAACTTTAAACAATATTAACGACACGATCATGAACTGGTGTAGAAGGCAATGTCAAATAATATAACCTCATATTCGTTTACCATGCCCAATTGTCTCGTAATAGAAGCATTAAGTGTATCAAGTAATCAACCAACAGATAACAAATTACAATGGGTATTGGGAACTAATAACACACGAGACAAAGACAGAGTAGGAGTGAGAGAGGTGGTGCCCTCGCCAGTAATTGGAGAGGGCAAGCAATTAGCACTAGTTATGCATGGGTCACGGGTGTTACTAGACAACTCATCAAAAAATTTAGCATCATAAGTCATATGATCAGAAGCACTAGTGTTAATTATCCAAGTATTGAAGCCAGTACCAGGAATAGAGTCAGAAACACAAAAAATTGTAGAAGAAGCAGCAACAGCACCAACAATGGAGTTTTCACCCATGATTGTAGCAGAAACTTAACAGATCACGATATAATATACAATGGAACACAGCATACAACCCCAAGAGGGCACACGTGGCACAAGTAGAAAACAATACGTAGCTAGAATATTTTTTCAGGTTTTATTTCATTCTCCAAAAGAAGGTATTTATAATACAAGGATGTAACCCCAATAGGGTCAAACTACGAAACAAGATAAAATTTGAATTACACAATATCTGTACAAAAAGAAAGAAATATAGTCATAATAAACTAGGAAATAAATCTCCTAATTAAACTATGATCTCGCTAACAACTTTTCATTTCTTACATAATTTTCAAATCGATTGTTTTTTATATACCCCAATGGATGATTCCACCGTTTATAGTCGAAAAGAACAGTCACAACAGGTTTTTAAAACCAGGAGAGATCCCTTTTTTTTTTTAATAATAAATATTTCTAACTTTGAATTTTCTTGTTCTTGATTCCCATCTAGATAATAAATTTCAGAACGGGTCTATTTTTACAACATGTCTCTTTAAAGTGGAACTGATCCCTTGTTTTTTCGTATAACCATTAAGTCGTGCAAGTGCATCCAAATAACCACTAAGCCACATGCCGTGTGGAATGTACGTACTCAAGATGTTGAAAATTCAGACACACAACAAAAACGTGAAAAATATTACACCAAGGCATATGCATATTTGACCCCCCAACCCCGCCCCTCCCCCTAGCCCCCAGCCCCCTAAAAAAAAGTAGCAGATTAGCCTAGTAATTTAAGGATGATTAACTATCAGTTACAAATAAATTAGGTTCAAAGTGAGGCCTTTTAAATAAATGGTACATAACTTGGAGAATAAAATACACTATACATGCTATACCAACATAATATGATTCATATAAACTAATTTACTTATGTGCAATTAAATACATACAACTTTGAGAATGCTAAACCAGAAAATTAAACTCCAATAATGTACCGAAAAAGTCTCTAATGAAAGTTGTTTACACCATAATCAACCGAGAATATCCAGCATCAAAATGACTAGCACCAAGGCAGACACGCCTTCTTTCCTGGCAAAAGAAGACACTCTTCCGAGGTGCCAAACATCTGTCGAAGCTCCCGACTGCCGAACCTAATCTCTAAGGACACGTGTCACCACCACAGTGACTTGCACAAAGTCCCACATCGAAACTCTATTCAAAACTCCCACTTTCACTTCCCTATAAATAGGGAATAGTACCCGAGTAAAAAGGGTAACTACTTTCTCACCTTTTACTGTTACTCTGTCAAAGTTACCACTTATAGCTAACTTAAGCATCGGAGAGCCTTCGGCATGCACCACACCGGTGTCCAAAGCTTGACGACTGCTTCTTCCTCTTTACCTTCTGCAGTTTCTCCTCTTACCGAGCGTTCACACCTTCTTCCCTGCTGAAGACTTTACACTTCTCTCTAAGTTGACCATCCCAAAAAAGAGCATAAAGAATTTGGTGCCGTTTGTGGGAATCGACTTCTGAACCCCATTACCCTCAACCAGCCTAATTGGCTCCTTCCCCTATCAGGCCAGTCGCCTCTTCTTCACCCCACACTTTGCTATGCCAATCGAGGATAGCCACGATACCAGGCAGAAGTGGAATGCCTCCGTGCCAGTGTTGCCAAGATGTCGGAGAAATACGAACATCTTCATACCAAGAATATCGAGCTGGAGCATGACTATGAGGCTCTAAAGCGTAACTGGGAGAAGACTCATCTCCAGGGCGCCCAGCAGGACCTTACCCAGGCTATAAAGCATACCCAGCCGAACCAGCTAGTAATCTCCCTTCACAGTGCTCTAGCCCAGTCTAGGCTCGGCAAGGGCAAGGTCCACCTTCATTCGAAGACGACCAAGTCGAGGCTTCTTCTCATCCCCCCATCAAAGGACTAGCCCCATGAACTGACCAAGATCTACTGGGATTGCAGGGACCCCCTCTCGAACCTTCAGCCAGAGCCTATCACTATCCCTGGTAACCTCAACGACACACTAGTGGCACACCTAGACCCCCTACCGAAGCCCAACCATCTACCCTCTGGAGAAGGTGTAGGAGACTCAAATGACTTGGAATCTTATCATCTAGAAGATTGAGAGTCTTTCCATACTGAGGCGTTCGAAGAGTAGGAGCCTTACCCAACCCCTGCTCACCCACACCCCAAGTCTTTAGAACCTGGCATTCTCCCTCAGGGCGACCCGGCCATGAGGCTCCTCTTCGAGAAGGTCTGGCACCTTGAGAATGAGCAGTACCGAAGCCATCAGCCCATCTGAGCGAAGCCATGCCCTGGGCCCTTCACCGAGTGCATCCTCAATTATCACCAGGAAAATGACATTCAACCGCTCTGCATTGCCTTTTACACTGGCACAGAAGATCCCCTCACCCATATCCACTATTTTGCCTCCTTTTCCCTTCTACCCTTAGTGGTGCAGCTCTGAATCGGTTCTACCAGCTGAACCCTTGCACTATCAACTCCTTCGACAGTCTAAAGCAGACCTTCCTGAACCACTTCATGATCCAGACTGATCGCTTGTACTCTGCCGATGACTTGTACATGCTTCGGCAGGGTGAAGACGAACCCCTTCGGGAGTATGTTGCCCGCTTCACCCAAGAGTACTCATGTTGCCTGGATACCGACAATCGAGCTGCCTTCGGCGCCTTTAAGAGTGGCCTCCACGAGTCCAACTTTGGCTACATGGTCCATGGTAACCCATGAAACACCTACGCCGAACTGATGAAGCAGGCCGTAATCCATGCAAAGGTTGAGTACTTTAATTCTAACCATGGCCCAGCCACCTCGGCTCGTAGAACTTTTGGTGATCCTTCACCAGTATTGGTACCCACCCCAGCCCCACCTCAGCATTCTGCTCCCGGCCCAGATAACTAGGGTACCCAGCAACCCAAAAGGAAGGAGTGCTACCAGCATACCTTCAGCAGTGCCAAGCGTGACAGACAAGATAACCACTAC
This sequence comes from Prunus dulcis, assembly GCF_902201215.1. Lineage (NCBI taxonomy): Eukaryota > Viridiplantae > Streptophyta > Magnoliopsida > Rosales > Rosaceae > Prunus > Prunus dulcis. The sequence continues at coordinate 7,387,134 of NC_047650.1, read as the reverse complement.
TATTCTGGCGGAAGCAACCCTTAAAAGACAAATGATTGTGCCCCACTCCTGTTCACACCTAAACCCAGGTTTGAGGTCTTCACCACCCTCAACACCACCTATGAGAATGTCCTAATGAATGAGGCACCCATCATACCCAAGCCTCCCCCCGGTAACCACTACATCATTGAAGGACTCATCCGTGAAGGGAAACTGGACAAATATGTGCACAATCTCCCACCTCCACTTAACCCTCACTAGTGGCAGATTAACATGATCTCTACCATCAGCGGGGGTCCTACATTGGCCAGAACCTCCAATAACTTCATCAAGCATTATGTCTGCTCCTCCTATGTGCACCAGGTCTTTAGCACTAAGCAGGGACGCCTGTCAAAGACGCAAAGGTAAGGCTAGGCCCCCATTATCTTCAGCGAGGAGGAGGAGCGTGGTGTCATTCTCCTCCATGATGACCCACCCATTATCCTTGCAGACATCTCTAACTTCGACGTTGGGCTTATCCTGGTGAACACTAGCAGCTCAGTCAGTGTGATGTTTGTCGATGCTTTCAACGAACTCCAAGTCCCTACTCACTCGCTTGATCGAAGCATCACTTCTCTTGTGAGCTTCTCCAGAGATGTTGTTCAGCCCATTGGAAGCATCCACATACCTATTTCTATTGGTTCAGTACCTCAGCGAGCAACTGCCACCACTCTCTTTCTTATCGTCGATTATCCCACAGCCTACAATGTCATCCTCGGCCTCCCTGTCTTGGTACAAATGAAGGTTTTCATTTCCACACATATGCTGTTGCTGAAGTTCCCTACCTCCTATGGCACGGGCACGGTGCACAGAGACCAACTTGGAGCCCGAAGCTACTATGCTTCAGCAGTCAAATTCACCAATCGCCAACATAAAGGTGAGGCTCTTACGATAGCCAAGACTCCAGCCCTTCCTTGAGCTGGCACTAAACGACCTGAAGACCCTAAGGAGGAATTTGTCACCTAGCAGGCCAAACTTGTGGAAGACCTTGAGCTTGTTGGCCTCCATGACGACATCCAGAATCAGCAGCTAAGCATTCACCCAATATCATTTCCCATCAGTTAAGCATTAACCCTGCCGTCCTACCCGTTCGGCAAAAGCGTTGCGTCTACGACCTAGAGAGATATGAGGCCATGAAGGCGGAGGTAGACAAGCGGAGCAGCATTGGGTTCATCAAGAAGGTGAATTACCCTACCTGGCTGGCTAATATGGTGATGGTCCGCAAACCAAAAAAGGGTTGGCGCATATGTGTAGACTACACCAACCTTAACTGGGCTTATCCGAAACACAACTTCCCTCTACCTCGAATCGACCAACTTGTTGACGCCACAGCTAGCCCACACCTCCTTCATTACTGACCGTGGCCTCTACTACTACTACAAGGTGATGCCCTTCGGCCTCAAGAATGTTGGGGCTACTTATCAACGTCTGGTGAGCAGCCTCTTTGGCCCTTTGATTGGCCACACTATGAAAGTTTATGTCGATGACATGTTGGTCAAAAGTTGCACTGCTAACCAGCACATCCCTAACTTATCCGCCATGTTCACCATCCTGAAACAGTACCTTACGAAGTATGCCTTCTGCGTAGCTTCAGGAAAATTCCTTGGCTTCATGATCAACCAGCAGGGTATTGAGGCAAATCTAGAAAAAATTCAGGCCATCTTAGACATGAAGGTATTGAAGATGGTAAAGGATATCCAGAGCCTTACCGGACGCATCGCCGCCCTAACTAGATTTGTCTCCAAGGCTACTGTTCACTGCACTCTCTTCTAGACTGCCAAATGTGACAAGGCATTCAGCGAGCTTAAGGAGTACATGAGCCGGGCCCCTTTATTGTCTACCCCGAGCCTAGAGACATCTTCATGATTTACCTCTTCGTCTCGACGTCGAGGTTCGGTACCCATATATTGAGAAGCTAGCCTTCACCTTGGTATTTTCAGCCAGACGCCTCATACCATACTTCTAAGCACACACCATTCATGCCCTAACCAACCATCCGCTAAGGTAGGTGTTACAGAAGCCAGAGACATTGAGCTTGGTGAATTTGATATTCACTATAAACCTCGCCCGGCTACAAAAAGACAGGCCGTTGCCGACTTCATCTTTGAATTAACGGAACCCCAAACTTTAGTCGTTCCTTAGTTCATAACCAAACCCACTCTTTCCACGAACCTGGTCCACGTTTCCAGCAACGGCACCCTCGACCTAACCCAGCCCTTGTGGAATTTATATGTCAATGGCTCATCCTCTGCAAGCAATGCCTCATAGTTTGCCTCGTTGTTTGAAGCAGAAAAGCCTACTGTGATGGCTTGTTCCAACAAAGATCCGTCTGGGGTGATTATGACGACGCCTGCCCCTGCTCCTTTGTGATTTGATGCTCCATCTACATGTAATTGCCATATGTCGTTAGGTAGGTTCGAATGGGTGGGGGAGGTGTCGTCTGCTTTTTCCTTGCTTTTCGTGACCATCTTCTCTTCTTTGGCTGTTGGAGTAAACTCTATAACAAAATATGCTAAAGCTTGGGCTTTTATAGCAGTCTTCGGCCGGTAGAGGAGGTCGTATTGACTAAGTTCGATAGCCCATTTCATGAGTTGCTGAGAAGCGTTGGGGCTGTGGAGGATCGATCTCAAAGGAAATTATGTCATGACAATTATTCGGTGTGCTTGATAGTAGGGCCTTAGTTTTCTCGCAGAAACCACAAGAGAAAAAAATGAGCTTCTCCATTTTTGGATAGCGAGTCTCTGCATCGAGGAGAGCTTTTGAAGTGTAGAATACCGAATGTTGTGCCCCCAGCTCTTCTCGGATGAGAGCTTAGCTGACAGCTGAGTCGGACACTGCTAGGTAGATGTATAAGTCTTCGCCTGATATCATTTTTGAGAGTAATGGAGGTGAAGTGAGGTAAGTTTTCAAGTTTTGAAAAGCTACTTCACACTTGTCATCGCACTTGTCTTTGTGTCCCTTCTTCAAGGCTTTGAAAAATAGCCTGCACTTGATGTTGTGTTTTCGGAGTAGGCTGAATGCCTCGATAAGGTTCTTGATGTGGTCTGCTTGCTCGAGAGCTTTGATTAGCATGTCGTCTATGTAGATCTCCATAGTCTTTCTGATTTTCTCCTTGAAAATTTTGTTCACCAGCCTTTGGTAGTTCTTCAGCCCAAAGGGCATGACTTTGTAGCAGTATGTACCTCTTTCAATGATGAAAGAGGTCTTTGCCTTGTCGTCTTCATGCATCATGATTTGGTTGTAGCCGGAGTAGGTGTCCATGAAGCTTAGCAGTTGGTTGCCGGAAGTTCAATCGACGAGCTGATCAATTCTAGGCAGTGGAAATTTATCTTTACGGCATGCCTTGTTAAGGTCGGTGTAGTCGACGCACACTCTCCACATACCTTTATCTTTCTTTGCCACTAGAACAATGTTCGCCAACCATTCTGCGTAGGAGACTTCTTCAATGAAACCGGCAGCTAGAAGTTTATCAATCTCGGCTCCAATGATGGCAACCCGCTCGGGGGCGAAGTTGCGTCTCTTTTGCCCTACAGGCTTGATAGCTGGGTTGACGTGTAGGTGAGGGCAGATGATCTGGGAATCGATGCCAAGCATGTCGGATGGCGACCATGCAAATACGTCTTTGTTGTTTTGGAGGAAGGCTGCAAGCTCAACCTTTTCCTCCTAGCTTAGGCCCAAGCCGATCCGTGTTTTTCTCTCTCGCTTGTCAGGATCAAGGGGTACTAGCTCAACGTCCTCTTCGGGCTTCCATCCTTTTTCCGGAGAGACCTCCGGACGGATTCCCTAGACTTGGTCCTGATTCTTTGATTGCTATTGGGGAGTAGCTATTCCCTTTCCTTTCTGGTCTGCTCGGTCGTCAGGAACGAGGTCTGCTTCCTTCTCTACTTGTTCTACTCCCTTTAGATCTGCCTGATTCACAGGGAGGAACTGTGTTTGCTTGGTTCTCTTCAGCCCTTCAGCTGAGCATTTCCTCGCCATTGCCTGATCGCTGTTGATCTGGCCGATACCGCTTCCAAGGATTAGGTAGCGGATCTTCTGATGTGTGGCGGAGGTGATGGCACTGATCTTGTGATCCATAGTCTGCCCAGAATGCCATTGTAGGGTGAGACTTCATCAATGACCATGAATGTTTGCGAGCGGATTATAGGTGGGGAGTAGACATCAAGATCTATTGTGCCCACGGTAACCGTTGTTGCGCCATTAAAGCCAGTCAACGACTTGGCTGATCTATTAATCTTTGTCTCTAAGCCCATATGTTGGATAACTGCCAATTGCATGATGTTGGCTGCACTGCCCTCGTCCGCATGGATTCGGTCGACCATGGCCTCAGCAATTTGAATGCTGATGACAAGGGCGTCGTTGTGTGGTAGATCAAGGCCGATTAAGTCTTTCTTTTGGAAGCCAATCACATGATCATCTTCTACCAATGAGACGCTAGTTGAGACTTAGGAGATCATAGTAGCCCGTTTGATCTTTCTCTTCTTTTCTTTGTTGGTCAGTCCGGACTCCTCGAGTCGGCTAGGATTGTGTTAATCCTTATGACCTTCTAGGGTGTGGCTCCTTAGCGGTATCACGGTCTTCTATCTGTTGGATGGCCAATTTCGAGATGAACTCCGTGCAATGACCTTCTCTCACGAGTTCTTCGAGATGCGTTTTCCAAGCAAAGCAATTATTCGTATTGTGCCGTGTCGCATGGAAGTCATAATATTTTCTAGTATCCCTTTTGTCCGTATCTCCTTTCAAGGGTGGCGTTCTTTTTACCCAAGGTTTGTCCTTCACTTGGGCTAAAATTTGATGTACATGGATGGAGAACTTGGTGTAGTTCTCTTTTGTCATAGCGTTTCCTTGTGGGCACGACCTGCATTTGTCTTTGTCCCTGCTGCCAAGCCTGTCGCTTCTTTGGTCTGCCAGCTTGATCGGCCGATCTTCCTGCTCTGTGGAATTCTTCACGGCGATTCGATCGTCATTCCAGAGTGCATAGTGTTCTACGATCGCGAAGACCTCTGCCAGAGTCTAGCTGGGAGTGATAGTCAGCTCGCGGTATGAGTCGTGTTTTGCTGGAAGACCTTTCTTCAATGCAGAGGATGCTATTTGGTCATCACACCTTACGATGTTGGCCTTTTCTGCTTTGAACCTCTTGATGTAATGTCGAAGGGATTCGCCGGGCTACTTGTATAGGTTGAACAGATGGTCAGGGTTCTTCTTGATCGTCCAATAAGAAGTGTATTCTTTAGTGAAGACGTAAGTAAGTTCCTTGAAGCTACTGATCGACCTGGATGGCAAGGTATGGAACCAATCCTGAGCTGCTTCTCGCAAAGTCATTGCAAACATCTTGCACATTAGCACGTCTTCAGCTTTGTAGAGGATCATAAGGCTCTTGAAATGCTTCAGATGACTTTCAGGGTCATAATCGCCTTTGAAGCATGTGAAAGAGGGCATTGAGAATCATTTCGGGGGAGCAACCAGATCGATTTTGGAGGTGAAAGGTGAGGATTTTGCTCGGTCTACCTCAACTCGTAGTGTATCTTCGAAATTTCCGCCAATCTTTAAGTCTCGAAGTTGGTTATTCACAAACTTCTCAAAGTCTTCTGCACACATGGCTAGTCGGTCACGTTGATAACCATGGCGATTTAGGCGATGCTGATTGACTTCCTCATTGGTTTGCGAGGGTCGACCTTCTAAGTTGCACTGCCTAGGCGTCGTGTTGGTGGACTGCGCTTGCGAGGGATTTCCAGTAGTTTGGCAACGAGAATTGGTTCTTCGAGAGCTAGCAGAGCGCCTTTCTTCACGGTCCTCGTCGTGAGAGTTACCAGGTTGACCTCCCTGGGGGCCTACCATTTTGTGAACATTTCTCTGTTAAAGGGCAGCGGAGCGCCTTTCTTCTCGATCCTCATCTCGATGGCCATCAAGTTGACCTCCATGAGAGCCTAGCCTTTCATGAACGTTTCCCTGCGGGTCCAGGCGAGCGTGGATGTCAGGTCTTGGGCCCAGCCTATCACACACGTTGGTCCTTAAATTCAATATAGATGGGAGACTTCGTCTGCTTTGAGTGTGGCTTGCAGATGCTTGCAACATGCCGGCAAGCTGATCGTGTTGTTGTGCATTTCCTTGTCTGCTTACTCCTGCTCGACCTACTTGGTTCCCACCGAACTACTTATCGGCGCGTTTGTTCTTGCTCCATCGCGGCAGTCACGGATTGAGCCATCGCGGCGGTCTTGCTCCTTGTGCGCTTGCTTCCAACCATGGTTGTTTGGAAGGCTTCGGTGGATTGGAAAATAAGAGGAACGGATTCCTTGAGCACGCGTTGAATATAACTCGTGCTCTCAATGAAAGCACCAAATGTTTGTATTTAAGAAAACTCATGACATTATATTAATTAGTTTTTATCATATTATTAATTAGATTTAGAGATTTTCGCTATTTTCTAGTGGATTCTATCAGTCACTGATGAATTTCAGTTTATCTTTTCAGGTTTAGACGTTTGTCGATACGTAAACCCGTGCTTCCGTGTTGCATGTATCAGAGCGGGTCATCATTCAGAGCAAGGATCTACCTTCTCAATGATGAGAGGTGATGGGAGGTACGCAAACCTCATCGACGATGGTCGTGGGGAAATATCAAATATTGAAGGGGAACGCGCTGGTGGTTTTTCCTGAAGCCAATCTCATCAATCCTATGTTGCAGATGTTCCATGATTTATGGGAAGTGACTACATTGAAGGGTTTCTCGAATGGGTTGCAGATGTAGAGGAAAAATTTGATACAATAGTGATCCCAAAAGAGAAGATGGTGAAAATTGTTGTGTCCTATTTAACAGGCGATGTCACTTCTTGGTGGAATTAGATGCAAAAATCAAGGGAGCAACAAGGTAAAAATCCCATCAGTTCTTGGCTTTGGATGAAGAGAGTTCTTGTGAAAAATTCTTTCCTTTTGAATATGAAATATATTTGTTAAGGGATGGTTACAAGATTTATCAACCCATAATGATGGTAAGCCAAGAAAAGATAGAGGGAGATGTCAAAAAAGAAGAAATTGTGAAGGATGCTAATTTAAGTGATGATCCAGTAACCCATAAGATGGAGGAAGGGATTCAAGAAAAACAAGAGATTGGGCCTATTGAAACTCTTATTGTTGGGGAAGTAGATATCCTAAAAGACAAAGAGCAACAATTGGTTTCCTTTAAAATTCAAGATATGGATATTTCTAAATTTGGAGAGGAAAATAATTCATACAAGGAGTGCGATTATCAACTGGTATATTCTAATCTTGTTTATGGAATTAATTATATGATTTTTCCATCCAAGTATGCGCAGTTCAGTTGGCACAAATGGAAGAGCTTATCTACACATCAGGTTCTATGTCTACTTAGGTTTGTTTTAAGGAGAACTTGAGGTCGAGTTCTTTACAAGTGAAGGGGTTTGATGTAGGTGTTTGGGCCAAAATTCGGCACGCCGAGCCCAACGCTGGAGGCCTAGAATGACAAAGCAATCTCAGGATCCAAGCAGTTTGGACTTTAACAAGACCCGCCCCGGAATTTCCCAGAAACCGAAGCGGACCCCGTCTTTGTTCCGACATCTTCCCGATGCCGGGCCCACTTACTAAGAAACCGAGACTTTCTACCAAAATTTTGGCAGAGTCTCCTCTGTAATTTAAGCAAACCCAACAAATAATTCAACCTGCAACAAGCATAAAATAAAAATCTCAACCAGCAGCATGCTTTCATAATTCAACAAGTCATACTAAGATGGCCTCCGGCCTCACAAGTAAAATCTACCATGGGCGATAAACAGAGCATCTACTGAATTTAGATTACAAGAACAGTTGAGTAGAAGAAATTACTCAAATCCTAACTAGGAAGATTCACAGTGCGAGCCTCGTACACCACTTGCACGCTTCCTGGAGCGACTACTGGCTGGGGGGCGCAAAACAGAAAACATGTGAGTGGACAAAAACCAGATTTTTGCAGTTAAAAACAATATAGTAACCCCACCGTGTAAAAATAATGCTCAAGTCATGCAGGTTCACAATTCAATATATAATTACTCAAAACATGATTCAGTTAAAACTCTTCAAAACACAAGTCATCTCCTTCATAAACCCCATTCTCTCAATCTTACAACTCCTGTCAAACCACTGAAAAACTCTAATTCTTTATTCACTCAACTATACATATACATATAAATATACATATATATATATATATAACTAAAAATAGCTATACGATATACTCATCACACCACCTAGGTACCGGGGAAACAATCCAACTGGGGGATCGTTTGACTAGTCCGCAGGATTTCTAGGTGCTATCCTGCGTCTAGGGATGAGCGGTCCAACCGGGGGACGGAACTCCAAAGCTCCCACACCGGAACATCCAACGCCATGTGTAGCTCCCAAACTATGTCCTACGCACGCAGACTGGATCATCACACACCGGAACATCCAACGCCATGGGTGATGACCCTAAACACTATACAGAGTCTTTCCATACGCCGGAACATCCAACGTCGCATATGGAAAGTGTCTCACATGCCAGAACATCCAACGCCGCGAGTGAGACGGATAACCTATTCTTCCCACACGCCAGAACATCCAACTCCACGTGTGGAAAGTCTAATAACTGGGGAAGGTACTTACATAGTGTAATCATACAACTTCTCTGAACAATCCCCTTATAATCAAGTTTTTCCACAACACCCTTCAACAACCCAAGTATCTCGTCTATAAAGAATATATATAAATATACTTCCCTACAACCCTTATAAAATACACTCTCAATACCCAACATGCCAAACTCACAATATATTGCCAAAGCGCTATACAACATCAAATTCATCTCATGAATATAATATATTCAATAAACCATTAAAAACATTATGCAAAAATCCTTCATCAACAAAACCATGCATATGATTGAAAACAAAGTCCACTCACAAATATTCCCATGCTGCCTGACCACGTGAGTGTCCTGCCTGCTGAGTATGTGCAGTCGAAACACCTATTTCGAGATACGAACTGTTAATTAATATAAAATTACGTCGAAGCGGAAATCACAATTTAAATGCTTAAAACCCCAAATTCCCAGTACGTGCACGTTGAAGAAGGCATCCTAAGGTCCGATTACAAGTTTAGGAATCGTTTACGATTGTACGGTTATCGCTTACTCGCAAACTTTACATTATTGAATCGGAACATCCGGGGCTCCGATTCATAATCCATGAAGTCCCATACGGTCCTAGGAATACCTATAACAACATATTTTAATTCGGAAAGGATCTAACCGTCGGAACCTATCGAACTCGGATAACGCACAATATGCGAAAATCCGTTCGATAGTCAAACGACATCCGAATTGAGATCCACGAATTCCTATGCGCTCGTGACAACCTAAAGATCTCATCGGATTAAATTGCATCTTCACCAGGCTCGTCCACGCGCCGGCAGCGCGTGGGTGTGTAGAGTAATTCCGGTGACGGAAAAACTCCACACCCGAGCTCAATCTTCCTATCCTAGCTTCTCCTCAAGGTCAGGATCACTTCCTTCAACTACGAGAAGGTCCAATTCGGGCGGCAACTGGCCGGAATTTCACTTTGAAATTCTGCCAAAACCTAGGTTTTCAAAATCAATTCCTACCCAACAAATCGATCCAAACCTATACAACAGTCAGCCTACGAGAATAAACTTGGGCTTTGGAAACCGAGAAAAGAAATCAGCCCAAACCCAAGTCAAATTTTTTAGGCTACCAAATATTCCAAAGATTGGAAGAAGGCCCAATGCATGTGATTTGCTCAGCCCACAGTCCAAAAACTCAAACTGGGCTTGGCATCATGGAGTGAAGATAAAGAACAGCCCAAAATTGAAGAAACCCAAATCAGTTTTATCAAAACTGCCAGTTCTCTACCCAAACGTGAAAATTTGCAAATTACCACTTTGGGCAATCCAAAATTGACGCACTCAGCCTTGGATCAGAAAGAAGCCCAGCCTGGAAATTTTCTAAAAAAACTCACCATTGATCTCAATCCCAGAATACAAAGTCAGCAGACTTTTAAAAAGTCTATTCACAAAGAAACCCACGTGACTACCTGACTGTGAAAAGTCAACAATTTCAACTAGTCACAAGAGAATTGATAGGGAATTAATGAAGACAGTTCTACAGGAAGGCTTCTCCAGTCCTTACAGTCAAGGAAGAAGATCAAAATCCCTTTCTGTATACAGAAAAAATTCTGCATCAGAGCAGGCATCATTTCCAAGGGATAAGCAGGCTACATTTCCTAAAGAGATAAGTATGGAGCGAAGAGTTGTTCATCAGGAAAAGCAAACTAACCATCACGACAGATCATTCTTACAAAAAACAGTTAAAAGTTAAAAGAGGGATTGGGTTGTTTTTCAAGAAAAACAAGGAAGTGACTACCATAAAGAACTGGCTGTTGATGGCTTTTTCTGCCAGAAAAAGATAAAATTCCCTTTTTCTTAGCATTTAAAATAGAAGATCTTTCTTTTGGAAAATCTGCCACCCATTATTAAAAGATTAAGAAATCCCACTCCAGCACTTTTCTATAAATATGAGAGGAGGTGAACAGATCAAGGACAACCAAAAACCAATCAAAAACAAAAACTCAAAATGATCACTTGATCTCAAAAGCCTTCGAAACACTGAAGCAACCAAAGCTCATTGAGCCGCAAGAAACAAGTCAGCTCTAAATTCAAAATCTCTAACTTCAGTTAAGTTCAGAGAAATAGTCATACAAAGCGAGATTTCTCTTGTCACAAATTTGGTTCAACACAAGCCAAATCAAGCAGAGTCCGGGTTTTTACAAATATGAAAACCTCAACAAATTTATGGAGAGCCCTGATCAAGCAAAACAGGTACTACAGCGCAGTTCCAGCTCAGTAATCATCAAATCCAGCCACTTCTGCCCCTTCCAAACTGAAGAGGTTCCAATTATGCCCGTTCAAAAAGCCTTCCAAGGCTTGAAATAAATTGAAGCTCTGCCAAACTCGAACGTTGGTATCAATTTACAGCTGAAACTTGACAGTTGAAGGTGTTGATAGTCCAATCCAGCACAGACATAACCAGTCCAGCCCAGATCAGAGGCATCTATCCAGGCAGAAATTGAAGTCCAACGCTCTTTTTGTCTTTTTTAGAGTTGATCTTTCCTTTCTGAGCTTTGTAAAAGGCAGTTATGCCTGAAAACAGTTCACTTTCTTATCATTCATTCTGGCCAGAACTACCAGTCTTTGTACTGTGAAAAATTGTGAAGTTTTCACCAGTATGAGGCAAGAAAAGAACTTACTTGAGAGATATTCCTCACCCAAATTCACAATTGCTTGTTTAGAAATCAGTAACTTGGGGCGCAAGTTATCCATTTTTAAAGAAGTCTGCTAGAGTTTTTATTGCTAGTAGTAGCACGCTCATACACAAAAGAAAGTTGACTTGTTGACCACAGATGGTTTTCAAGACAATGGGGAACTTTACCCTACCATCACAGGAACAAATCTAAAACGGGTGAACAGTAGGACGAAATATGGGTCATCTATGGTGGGAAATATTATTTAAAATAAAGTGGCTCAAAGTTGGAAGGAAATCTTGCAAGAGAGGAAAATTTTGGTTAAGCATCAATTATGGTGCTAGGAAAAGAAGGAAGACGTATCGTAGGGATTTTTGGGTTGCTTGATTTCTTAAGAAGATTTATATTATGTTTATATTTTTTTAGAATAAGTTATCGCAAAGGACCCACTAGTGTAGTGGTTTGGAGTATTTACTCCCTCAGGCAAGGTCCTGAGTTCGAGTCCTAGCATCCGTCCCCAAAAAAAAAAAAAGGAATAATAAGTTATCAATCAGGATATTATTTTCCTGATATGATTTTAATTAGTTTTCTTATTAGATAAGTTTTATGAATATTCTGAAACCTAGGGTTTCCTACGGTTTTAGGATTTCTTGGTTTTTCTATTGAAGCCAACTCATGACATTGTATTATTTAGTTTTATCATATTATTAATCAAATTTAGAGATTTTCGCTATTTTCTGGTGGATTCCAGTCGCTAATGGAATTCATTATCTTTCTGTGTTTAGACGTTTGTCAATCCGTAAACCCATTCTTCTATGTTGCATCAATTCAATATATCCTAATCCGATTACGGATTAGTAAACATGTCATATTAGAAAGTAAATCTCCTAATTGCAGCTCATGTTGACACTTAGTCATTCCTATTAATTATTTAGTCTAGCAGCATTAGTTTGGAATTTAAAGCATCATTTATGAAATAATTAACTGGGTACCACTACAATAGTGGTGATTAGACCTGGTAACCATTTTCCTAAATGAGTCAAAAAAAGAACCTCCAAATTCCAAGCATGCAGGCATGCAATGCAGGGCCAGAATTTTGTCACCGTTGAAGACGTATATTTGCATATTTAGTCATCTTGTTGTCAAGTGTCAAGTGCATCCAAAAAATATTGTGACATTTCATTTCTTACATATAATTTTCAAATCGGTTGTCTTTTATATAGCCCAACGGATGATTCCACCGTTTATAGTCGAAAAGAATAGTCACAATAGGTTTTTCAAAATAGAAGAGATCCCTTTTTATTAAAAAAAAATATTTCTAACTTTGAATTTTCTTATTCTTGATTCCCATCTAGATAATAAATTTCAGAACGGGTCTATTTTTACAGCATGTCTCTTTGAAGTGAAATTGATTCTTCGTTTTTTCCTATAACCACTAAGCCGTGCAACTGCATCCAAATAACCACTAAGCCATGTGCCGTGCGGTCCATATACGATTTTTTTAGATTTTAAATATGAAACTATTTTTAAAAAATAAATTTTTTATTTAGATCCACGTGTCATTATCTCATTGGATATGTGACTACTGCATCGTGCCACATCATCATTTTAACAGAAATTTTGACGGAACCTAACGACATGACCAAATTGATGTGTGAGGAGTAATAAAGGACCAATAATGTCACAAAAAAAATACAAGACCAAAGCTAATAATTTCACGAATCTCAAGAATCATTTGTGATAAAAAGCCACGATAATTTTATAGTACTGTCAAGATACAGTTTTTGTTTGTTTTTGCTGCTTATTATATTATTACAAATTAATCAATTGATAAACTTATTTGTCAATTGCACTTATTTATAAAGAAGGGTAAATTACTCAAATGGTCCTGAACTTTGTACCCGATTTATATTTTGGTCCCTAAACTAAATTATTCATTCAAATTGTCCACCAACTCTTTATTAATCAGTTCTTTAGTCCTACCGTTACATTTTCTGTTAAATTTAGTCATGTGAGCAGCACATGCTATATTTGTGGGGGTAAATAAGACTTTTGACCTATATATCACCCTTTTATCACAACTGTATTACCTATGTATCACCAATTTATCACAATTTTATCTCCATTTTATCACCTATGTATCACCACTTTATCACCTATTTGGGGAACATAGGACGGTTATGACGGTTTTACCCTTACATTTGACGGCAACATTAACATAATGTAACGGTAGTATCAATGGAGCGATTAATATAGAGTTAATGGACCATTTGAAAGAAAAATTAATTGAGGGACCAAAATATAAATCAGGTATAAATTTGAGGACCATTTGAGTAATTTCCCAAAAATTAGTGCACGATTACATTAGTCAATTCATGTCCAGTTTGCTGGAAAGAAGGTATTCTGGTTCTTTTACTCCGTCAAAACTAGGGAAGGGGTGTTTTCTCATCCTTGAATAGTACTCAGAAGGCGACTATTGACTTGTCTCGAGTTATCGAGTGATGCAAATTGAATCAACATTTATGAGTGTTGACCAAATGCTTGCCCATTTTCTCAAACTCCTATAAAGGATAAGATTGGAACACAAATCGTACATAAGATTTAAAGCTAAAAAGAGTAGGCAAAACGAAAGAGAAAAACAGTAATTTAAATATACGTGAGAGTGCATGTGACAAACCCAGGTAGCTTAACAAGGATGACAAACCAGAAGCACCTTCTATCTTTCTTCTTCATTCTTTCGTTGGCCGAGCTTGGGAGTATCCAGCTTTCAATGGCAAAGGAGGTGATACGAATACCAGTCGGGGTAGTTCTGGACTTGAATTCGTCTGTTGGAGCGATTGCAAAGAGCTGTATGACCATGGCACTCTCAGATTTTTATGCTAAGCATGCTCATTATCGAACAAGGCTTGATCTTCACACCCGCGATTCAGCGGATGATATTGTTACTGCAGCATCTGAAGGTGGATTATACACTACCTTCCTTCCAGCAAATTATTTTTCGCCACACACACATACACTCAACCTTTTGATCTTAGCCAATTAATTTAATTGATTCACCATTTGTCTGTTGAATTCATGCAGCCTGGTATATGATGAAGAAAGAAAAAGTACAGGCCATCATTGGACCTCAAAGGTCAGCAGAAGCGAAGTTTGTGGTGGAGCTTGGCAGAAAGGCTAAGGTTCCCATCATTTCATTCTCTGCCACCAGTCCCTCTCTTTCTCCATCTCGTAGCCCATTTTTTGTCCGGACAGCCTTCGATGACTCTGCTCAAGTAAAAGCCATAGCTGCCATCATTGAAGCTTATAGCTGGTTGGAAGTTGTTCTCGTCTATGAAGACACCGATTATGGCAATGGTTTAATTCCATATCTGGTGGACGCTATACAGGAGGTTGGTGCTCGAGTACCTTACAGAAGTGTCATTCCTCCATCTTCTAATGATGCTGAAATTCTAAGGGAGCTTGGCAGGTTAAAATCAACTTCAATTAGAATATTTCTGTTGCATATGACTGCCTATCGGGATTTGCTGAATTAAAGAAGGTTTTACTGAATTCCTAAGATGGGAAAACAAAAGCCTATCGGGATTTGCTGCTGATGTCTTCTATGCTGCACTGGCTAAACTACCATTTCCTCTTCCCCATTACTTGTTAAACTTCAGCGGGACATATGATGATCTTCTTTACCAAATCAAAGAAGGGGTAAGTTTTATTTTATGGGGTAAATTAATGGTCATCCTCTCTTTCTCTCTATCTCCTTCTCTAATGTACTTTTCAATTGGTGATTTAAAATGCAGAAGTATGATGCTGTGGTGGGAGACACAACAATTGTAGCTAACCGCTCATTGTACGTAGATTTTACATTGCCCTATTCAGAGTCAGGAGTGTCAATGGTAGTTTTGGTGGAAAATAATGAAAGAGACAATATTTGGATTTTCTTGAAGCCGTTAAGTTTGGATCTTTGGCTGACAACTGGGGCAGCCTTCGTATTTACAGGTATTGTGATATGGGCTCTTGAACACCGGGTAAACTCTGAGTTTAGAGGTCCACCACAACAACAACTTGGCGTGATATTGTCGTTCACCTTTTCAACTCTTGTCTTTGCTCATAGTAAGTTCTCTTCTCCTTATACCAAAGCATTTGTTTTCTTCAGAATTCTCAATGAAGCTTGTGCTCTAATTAATAATTCTTTTGTAATGCTATAGGGGAGAAAGTGGTGAACAATTGGTCAAGATTAGTGCTCATCATTTGGGTTTTTGTGGTTCTTATCCTGACACAGAGTTACACTGCAAGTTTAGCTTCAATGTTAACAGTACAGAGATTGCAGCCTGTATTTACTGATATAAGAGAGATCAAAAGGAATGGTTATAATATAGGATATCAGAAGAATTCATTTATTAAAGGGTTTCTAATGGACAATATAGGGTTTGAAGAGTCCAAGTTGAAAGCTTATGTAACCATTGAGGAGTATAACCATATGCACTATCCAAAGGAACCAACAATGGTGGAGTTGCTGCAATTTTCGATGAAATCCCTTACCTTAAACTGTTCATTGCAAAGAATTGTTCCAAGTACACCATGGTTGGACCAACCTACAAAACTGACGGATTCGGCTTTGTGAGTTCTCTGTCTTAATTTTCTCTGATTGTATTGTTATCCGTAAAAACCAGAGTGTACAATGCTGCAACAATGGTTCCATTTCCTATATCCATATGCTAAATTGTTTTTTTGCCTTCTAATACACCAGGCCTTCCCAAGAGGGTCTCCTCTAGTCTCCTACATGTCAAGGGCAATCTTGAATGTCACTCAGGATAAATCTAAGATGGATTCAATTGAGGAGAAGTACTTCGGAAACCAAACCATCTGTGACGATCAAAGTGCCAAAATTTCTTCAGATGGTCGAAGCCTTCACGTGTACAGCTTCGGGGGACTCTTCATCATCGCAGGTGTAGTCTCCACGTTTTCACTTTTGATGTACATGTACCATTTCCTTCGCTCACAATGGCCTACTTTGAGGACCACGATTCATTCTGAGAACTCATTTCGGCGGAAAATGGTTGAATTGGCAAAGCATTTTGATAAGAAAGATCTCACTTCGCATCCTTTTACGCGAAGAACATCCCGAGTACATGCTATGGATACTCCTGATGAGACAGCTATAGGAGGTTTACATGATGCAAATGATATGCAGAACAACTCAGCAGTGGAGAACAATATTGATATGAATGAAAATGAATAAAATGGTGGAAATCTCTTATCAGGGCATACTGATTCATCTATCCATGTACCTAACTTGTCATCATAGACTTCCTATATTTCCATTTTAAACCTATAAGTTACAGTAAAACTATATGTGTAAACGTCATGATATATTGTTGTTCATTCATATATCTCACATCATTACTTTATTATTTACGTACGGAAATCTAATAAATACCCACAAGAATGCAATTTTTGGCTTCTAATGAAATTTTTCCCCAAATAATTAGAATTATCTCCAAATGAAATGCTGAAAGATCCTCAATCAGCTGAGCCTCCATCGTTCGTCTCTCCTGAAGGTTTCTAGGTAATGTCAGAAAAAAAAAATCAAAAATCAAAAAATCAAAAAATTCAAAAAATTACCCTTCTCAATCAGTACAACTATTTAGTCTAGTAGCAGTAGATAAGTTTTCGAATCTAAATTCATGGATGGGATTTTGTATATATTTGGAATATGTATAGAGCTTCATTTGTAAATTTCTTATCGATCCAAAGTCAAGTCAACTGAAAACTTGCAACGAACTTGGTTGTGAGTTAATAGCCCAGAAGCTTCTTAATTCAATTCATATTACATATATATATTTATATATCTTCATTTTGTTTCTAAGGAAGTCAGCAGAGGCAAAAGTTTCGTTGTTGTTTGGCATCTCAGCGCGATTTGTGTGCCGTGTGGAATGTACGTACTCAAGATGTTGAAAATTCACACACACAACAAAACGTGAGAAATATTACACCAAGGCATATGCATATTTGCATATTTGCCCCGAAAAAAAAAAAATTAAAAAAATAGCAGACTAGCCTAGTAATTTAAGGATGATTAACCATCTGTTACAAATAAATTAGGTTCAAAGTACACTATACATGCTATACCAACATAACCATGATTCATATAAACTAATTTACTTATGTGCAATTAAATGCATACAACTTTGAGAATGCTAAACCAGAAAATTAAACTCCAATAATAAGTACCGAAAAAGTCCCTAATGAAAGTCTCCAATAATCACCCACCACTAGGAAAAATCGGAAAAGTTACAAATCATCAATCTTCCACAACCGTTCAATTCTGACGGGATTTCAACTTAAGTTGTCTTGACTTGTAGGTCTGGAGCATTTGGTTTGGTAGAAAATTATGAAACTTTGACACAATGATTTTCAATGTCTTAGCTTTCTTTTCCAATTGGCTTTGCGCTAAAATTCATTCGAAAATTTGATTTTCAGTCAAAACCCTTCCAAGAGTGCAAAATAGCTGAAAATAAGGAAAGTGATGCTATTTTTAATTAACTTTCTCTACAAAAACCAAATATAAGAGATACACAAAAATAGACATGATGTTAAAAGTGTTATGTACTAATCATGTGGTGGTAGTGGTAGTGATGGAGTGGAGGTGGTGGTGGTGGTGGTAATGAAGGTGGAGTTGGTGGTTGTGGTAGTGGTGGTGGTGGGAATGGCAGTTGTGGAGGTGGTGGTGGTGGTGGTAGTGGCAGCATGGTGGTGGTTATGGTGTTGGTTGTGGAGGTGGTGGTGGATGTGGAGGTTTTGGAGGATGAGGAGGTGGTTGTGGTGGTGGAGGAGGTGGTGGTTTTGGTGGTGCAAGTGGTAGAGTTGGATGTGGAATTGGAGGTAGTGTCATTTTTTAAAATGAATGATGGTATTTTGGGAATTAAAAAAATTCATTAAATGTTCATCTCTGCTTCTTTTGAAAGCAGTTTGAAAAGCAACCCAGAGCCTGCTTTTAAAAGCTGCTGTCGAAAGGCCACTGTTTTTAAAATAATCGGGATATTTTATTTTTACCAAACACCTTAAACTGCTTAACTCTAAAGTGAAGCAGGTTTTTTGCGGAAAAAAAAATAAAATAAAAAAAGCAATCCCAAACGGGACCTAAGAGGGATTCACTTTGGTGAGGGTGGAAAAGAATCGCATTGTTTGCAATTTCAAAAAGTGGTTCAATGATTTGAAATATCTGATTTGAGATCCGATTTATTATTTTACTTGTAATATAGAATTAATCAACAGACTTAGGACATTTTCTAATAAATTGTTCATTGTATTTTTTTTAATTTAAAAAACATTGTTTATATATGTAAGACCTTCAATTGCAAGAGTCCTTAAACAAGTTTGTTTGAGGGACAACCTTGTCGGGCTCACTTGCATTGTATTTCAATTATTCGAATTATCTATTTTTTAAAATTCCAACGTTCATTTCTTTCATTGATTTTTTCTTTTCTTGGGAAGTTTGTTTCTCGTGTAATTATATGAATGAATTTCGTACACATTAAGGCAATCAAATTAAACTTCATGATGATTATGATGGTTTTAATGTTGATAGTGATGCTTCTGGCTTTTTGATATATAAAACAGATCGCGATCTTGTTTGTGTCTTGAAACCTCCAGTTTCAAGGGAAAGGGTGTTTTAAATCATCCTTGAAAAGTATGGTCCATATAAAAAAAATTTAGATTTTAAATATGAAACTATTTTTAAAAAATAAATTTTTTATTTAGATCCACGTGTCATTATCTCATTTGATATGTGAGCACTGCATACGTGCCACGTCATCATTTTAACAGAAATTTTGACAAAATCTAACGTCATGACCAAATTGATGTGTGAGGCGTACCATAAAGGACCAATAATGTCACAAAAAAAAATAAATGACCAATAATGTCACCAAAAAAATACAGGACCAAAACTGATAATTTCACAAACCTCAAGGACCATTTGTGATAAAAAGCCATGATAATTTTATAGTACTTTGGAATGTCAAGATACATTTTTTGTTAGTTTTCGATGCTTATTACAAATTAATCAATTGATAAACTTATTTGTCAATTGCACTTATTTATAAAGAATTAGTGCACGATTACATTAGTCAATTCATGACCAGTTTAGTTCGCTTGTCATAATCTTGACATGAACAAAGTATTCTGGTTCCTTTTACTCGGTCAAAACTAGGAAAAGGGTGTTTTCTCATCCTTGAATAGTACTCAGAAGGAGACCGGTATTGACTTGTCTCGAGTTACCAACCAAGTGATGCAAATTGAATCAACATTTACGAGTGTTGACCAAATGCTTGCCCATTTTCTCAAACTCCTATTAAGGATGAGCTTGGAACACAAATCGTACACAAGATTTAAAGCTAAAAAGAGTAGGCAAAACGAAAGAGAAAAAGAGTAATTTACATATATGTGAGAGTGCATGAGACAAACCCAGGTAGCTTAACAATGATGACAAACCAGAAGCACCTTCTATCTTTCTGCTTCATTCTTTCGTTGGCCAGGCTTGGGAGTATCCAGCTTTCAATGGCAAAGGAGGTGATACGAATACCAGTCGGGGTAGTTCTGGACTTGAATTCCTCTGTTGGTGCGATTGCAGAGAGCTGTATGACCATGGCACTCTCAGATTTTTATGCTAAGCATGCTCATTATCGAACAAGGCTTGATCTTCGTACCCGGGATTCAGCGGATGATATTGTTACTGCAGCATCTGAAGGTGGATTAGACACTACCTTCCTTCCAGCTATATATTTTTGGCCACACACACATACACTCAGCCTTTTGATCTTGGCTAGCTAATTAATTTAATTCATTCACCATTTGTCTGTTGAATTCATGCAGCCTGGTATATGATGAAGAAAGAAAAAGTGCAGGCCATTATTGGACCTCAAAGGACAGCAGAAGCAAAGTTTGTGATGGAGCTTGGCAGAAAGGCTAAGGTTCCCATCATTTCATTCTCTGCCACCAGTCCCTCTCTTTCTCCATCTCGTAGCCCATTTTTTGTCCGGACAGCCTTTGATGACTCTGCTCAAGTAAAAGCCATAGCTGCCATCATTGAAGCTTATAGCTGGTTGGAGGTTGTTCTCGTCTATGAAGACACCGATTATGGCAATGGTTTAATTCCATATCTGGTGGACGCTATACAGGAGGTTGGTGCTCGAGTACCTTACAGAAGTGTCATTCCTCCATCTTCTAATGATGCTGAAATTCTAAGGGAGCTTGGCAGGTTAAACTCAAATTCAACAAGAATATTTCTGGTGCATATGACTGCCTCCCTTGGGTCCAAATTCTTTATACTAGCAAATAAGGCAGGTATGATGAGTGAAGGGTATGCATGGATTGTCACCGATGGGTTATCAACTTTTTTAGATCCTGTGAATTCGACAACCATGGATTCAATGGAAGGTGTGTTGGGAGTAAGGCCATATATCCCAATGACAAAAGATCTTGAAGACTTTCAGTCAAGATGGAAACAACCAAACAAGATGACGGCAGGCCTAAACCTCTTTGGATTATGGGCATATGATACAGTTTGGGCACTGGCAATGGCGGTGGAGAAAGTGGGAACAACAAGTTCTAGGTCTATGAAACAAAACACAAGTAGAGTCATTAATCTTGCAAGCTTGGAAACCAGTAACATGGGTAAAAATCTTCTTGAAACAATCCCAAGTTCAAAATTTCAAAGCCTAAGTGGGAATTTCCAGTTGGTCAAGGGACAGTTAGAACCTTCAACCTTTGAGATATTCAATGTGATTGGCAATAAAGAAAGGATTATTGGATATTGGATTGACCAACAAAAAGGGCTGTCAAGGCAGCTCAAGTATGACAAAAGTGAAGCAGAAAAATCTGATGTAAAGAGAAGACTCAAGCAACCAATTTGGCCAGGGGACACTACAGACCAACCTGCAACAAAGAAACTGAGGATTGGAGTTCCAATTAAAGAAGGTTTTAATGAATTCCTAAAAATGGAAAACAAAAGCATATCGGGATTTGCTGCTGATGTCTTCTTTGCTGCACTGGCTAAACTACCATTTCCGCTTCCCCATGACTTCTTTTGCTTCAAAGGGACATATAATGATCTTCTTTACCAAATCAAAGCTGGGGTAAGTTATATTTTACAAATCAAAGCAGGGGTAAGTTTTATTTTACATGTTAAAGTGGGGTAAGTCATCCTCTCTTTCTCTCTATCTCCTTCTCTAATGTACTTTTCAATTGGTGATTTAAAATGCAGAAGTATGATGCTGTGGTGGGAGACACAACAATTGTAGCTAACCGCTCATTGTATGTAGATTTTACATTGCCCTATTCAGAGTCGGGAGTGTCAATGGTAGTTTTGGTGGAAAATAATGAAAGAGACAATATTTGGATTTTTTTGAAGCCGTTAAGTTTGGATCTTTGGCTGACAACTGGGGCAGCCTTCATATTTACAGGTTTTGTGATATGGGTTCTTGAACACCGGGTAAACTCCGAGTTTAGAGGTCCACCACAACAACAACTTGGCGTGATATTTTGGTTCTCCTTTTCAACTCTTGTCTTTGCTCATAGTAAGTTCTCTTCTCCTTATACCAAAGCATTTGTTTTCTTCAATATTCTCAATGAAGCTTGTAGTCTAATTAATAATGCTTTTGTAATTAAATAGGGGAGAAAGTGGTGAACAATTGGTCAAGATTAGTGCTTATCATTTGGGTTTTTGTGGTTCTTATCCTGACACAGAGTTACACTGCAAGTTTAGCCTCAATGTTAACAGTGCAGAGATTGCAGCCTGTATTTACTGATATAAGAGAGATCAAAAGGAATGGTTATAATATAGGATTTCAAAAGAATTCATTTATTAAAGGGTTTCTAATGGACAATATAGGGTTTGAAGAGTCCAAGTTGAAAGCTTATGTAACCATTGAGGACTATAACCATGCACTATCCAAAGGAACCGACAATGGTGGAGTTGCTGCAATTTTCGATGAAATCCCTTACCTTAAACTGTTCATTGCAAAGTATTGTTCCAAGTACACCATGGTTGGACCAACATACAAAACTGACGGATTCGGCTTTGTGAGTTCTCTGTCTTAATTTTCTTTGATTGTATTGTTATCCATAAAAACCAGAGTGTAAAATGCTGCAACAATGGTTCCATTTCCTATATCCATATGCTAAATTGTTTTTTTGCCTTCTAATACGTCAGGCCTTCCCAAGAGGGTCTCCTCTAGTCTCCTACATGTCAAGGGCAATATTGAATGTCACTCAAGATAAATCTAAGATGGATTCAATTGAGGAGAAGTACTTCGGAAACCAAACCATCTGTGATGATCAAAGTGCCAAAATTTCTTCAGACGGTCGAAGCCTTCACGTGTACAGCTTCGGGGGACTCTTCATCATCGCAGGTGTAGTCTCCATGTTTTCACTTTTGATGTACATGTACCGTTTCGTTTGCTCACAGTGGCCTACTTTGAGCACCACGATTCATTCTGAGAACTCATTTCGGTGGAAAATGGTTGAATTGGCAAAGCATTTTGACAAGAAAGATCTCACTTCGCATCCTTTTACGCAAAGAACATCCAGAGTACATGCTATGGATACTCCTGATGAGACAGCTATAGGAGGTTTACATGATGCAAATGATATGCAGAATAACTCAGCAGTGGAGAACAATATTGATGTGAATGAAAATGAATAAAATGGTGGAAACCTCTTATCAGGGCATACTGATTCATCTATCTGTTGGCGTGAGTCCTATTTTAGGTAGGAAATTAATATAAGGATTCTTGTAAATATTGTATTACCTGTTCTGTTAGGATTAGTTTTTATCTTTTCCTTGGGTTAGAAGGCATTGTACACTATATATATACGTCCTTTGAGAGAAGAAATATATCTCAGAAATTTACCATATATCATTATATTTGACTTGGTAGTAGAGCACCGGGTTATATTCACCCTAGAATAGCCGACCCCCCTTACTGCTACAGATTTTTTCTTTTTGCCTATTATTTTGTTTTAATTGCTTGCGGTGTTCTTTGTCTCCATGGGGTATATACAGGATTTGTTAATGAAGATGACCAATCCAATGAGGTACCACAAATTACCTCAGGGGTTATGGTAAGCCTATGTCAATTGTCAATGTTCATCATGATTCTTCCGCTGCTCCTACAATTGTCAAATTGAATGGAATAAATTATTTAGTATATGGTCCCTGTAGACAAAGAAATTTTGGCGGACTAAATTCCATTAGATAAGAAAATAATTAGGGTTTGGTGGATTAAATTGTGGGCCCCATAATTCTCCCATGTGGCATATGACTCATCAAAATCGGATTGGTTGTCAAAAGTGACACGTGTTGACATCCGACGGAGTGCATCAAACGGTTCAAAGTGAAGACAAAATTAAAGGAAAGAATCTTCTGTGATTGACTTTGATTTAAATCAAATATTAATCAAGTCAATCAATCGAAGATAATTTGGCTAAATTGCCAAATTTTTGGAATTGATTTTAAATCAAATCAAAATCCCACAAAACAAGGTTTTAAAGAGGGAAAGCTATTTAGATCAAGCACCCTGTAGGAGCCTATAAATAGGAGGCCTCAAGATGAAAGAGAGGAGCTTAGACAGACCAAGCATTCAGAAGAAACAGAAAACTCTCTGCATTCTTCACCTCACTTTGGAAGAGCCACCAAGCACAACAAATACATGCCGATTCCTCCACCCTAGAAAAATCCAAACACCAAACAAGCTTTGTGCTACCCGTTTGATCAAGATCAAGTCTCTACGACCTTGTATCAATATCAAACACAAAATTTCTTTAAACACTTTGGAGATCGAATCGGAGGATTTAATACAAAGATTGTAACCCTAAATTTCATAAATATAAATATTATTTTGTACATGTGTTCTTGTTTCATTTGTCGCAGGAAATTCATGTTTACAAATTTGGCATGCCTAGTGGGACCATCTCTACCTCTCATCTCTTTCTCCAATTCCAAAATCAATCAACACACCAAAAACGATGGCTTCCAAGAAGATTCAAACCGTTCCCGCGATGAGAGGCAAAAGCGTGAGCGCCTCCTTCTCAAGCGAAGACTCTACTGGGGTCGTCACCGGGAGCAAGGCGAAGGCAATATCCGCAACTCAACATGTTACTTCCATATCGACTCAAGCCAAGGCGAAAGATGTGAACCAGTTATCAATTTGGCCTCCTTGGGGGCAAAGAAGAATACCCCCTGAGCGGATGAGAGAAACTCTCAAAACGAAGAAAGGAGTTTTTCGAGTTCGAAGAATTCAAGAAAATGTTCACTCTTGCCTATTTCAGACGCTAACTCGAGCATAGGCTCATACCATGGATCCCCGTCTGACGACCAACAGAAGATTGCCACGAAACCCTCGGCATCCATAGGTGAGTCTTATTCTATAGCCATGCAGGTCATGGTGACATGAGCGATGTCTATTAAAGAACAGTTGGCCCATATGAGCCAAGTGGTCATGAAACTGACGAAGATGGTCGAAGAGAAAGATGCGCAGATTGCTTCTCTCATTAACAAGTGGGAGGCACATCAAGATAAGAAGCCTGTTCAAGACATACACAAGAAGGGACCACATCATGAAGCTGAATCCAGCGAGAAAGGATTGGGTCATGAAACATAGTCGGGGTGAGAAGTTGCACGGAAAAGGCGACGCCGCCTTGGTGGGTTCTTTATCGGTCCAACAACTTCAAGACATGATCGCGAACACCATCAAGGTTCAATACAGAGCACCTTCCCGAGACACGCTCATATATTCCAAGCCATACACCAGAAGGATAGACAACCTGTGGATGCCAACAGGATATGAACCCCCCAAATTCCAATAATTTGATGGAAATGGCAACCCAAAACAACACGTTGCACACTTTGTCGAAACATGCAACAATGCTAGGATAGAGGGTGACCACTTGATGGAAATGCTGGGACGGAGGGTGACCACTTGGTGAAACAATTTGTTCGTTTCTTGAAAAGAAATGCATTTGATTGGTATATAAACTTGGTGAAACAATTTGTTCGTTTCTTGAAAAGAAATGCATTTGATTGGTATATAAACTTAGAGTCCAAGTCCCTCGACAGTTGGGATCAAATGGAGCGAGAATTCTTGAACAGATTCTATAGCACTTGTCGCACCTTGAGTATGATGGAACTCACAAATTCCAAGCAATGGAAAGATGAACTTGTCGTCGATTACATCAATCGGTGGTGCTCGTTAAGCCTGGATTGCAAGGATAGGCTTTTGGAGTTATCGGCAGTTAAGATGTGCATTCAAGGGATGTATTGGAGGTTACTCTAGATTCTACAAGGGATTAAACCCCGCACGTTTGAGGAGCTAGCCACTCGTGCCCATGATATGGAGTTGAGTATAGCTAGTCACGGAGGAAAGCATGAGCCCGTCATGGAGCAAAGAAAGGAGAAAGTCTTTGGACAAAAGACAGATAAACCTGTCAAGAAGCCTACCAAGGAAGCAATGACAATAAACACCGTCCCCGTCAAAATCTCCACCCGAGACAAGAAGAAAGAAGTTAGAAGGATGGAGCCATCTCGAGAAGTGGATAGACGTCGACGCACTTTGAAGGAGTTAGAGGAAAAAACGTACCCCTTTCCTGACTCCAATGTCGCTGGTATGCTTGAGGACTTGCTCGAAAAGAAGGTGATCGAATTGCCGAAATGTAAGCGGCCTAAAGAGATGAACCTAGTCAACGACCCTAAGTTTTGCAAATACCACCGAATTGTCAGCCATCCGGTAGAGAAGTGCTTCGTGTTGAAGGAGCTAATTATGAACTTGGCTAGGCAAGGAAGGATTGAGTTGGATGTTGACGAAATCGCAGATGCGAACGTTGCCACAATTGTGTTTGGATCCTTCGATCCGATGCCGCTGCCCGCATTATCAAAAAGATTGGAATTCCAATCAACAAGGGGCATACACTAGGTGACTGATCCTTGCACAGAAGAAGTGGCGGGCAAACCGAACAATCAAGGTGGTGATGGCTTCATTGGTGATTCATCTTTCGATGACAATGAAGGATGGACGCTCGTTACCCGGCGGAAACCTCGTACGAAGCGCATTCCTCAACGACAAAATACTCAATCAAAGAGGGAGCGGCGAAAAAGGAGTTCGCACAAACGCTCTAAAACCAAAACCAGAATAATGGCGAAGAGAGAACTGGCGGAGAAAGTGGACCACTAATCCAAGAGCCACGAATTCCAATTACGCTAGAAGAATACTTTCCCAAAATGTTCTTCGTAAGAGGACCAATTGAGACTGTTTATATGACAACTTGCTATCAAGTAGATGACGAAGATGTCTTGGAAGGAAGATCGGAAACTCATGAAGAGCAAAAGGCCCTGACACAGATAGAAGATTCACCATCGCACCTCAATGTTGAGGAAATGGTGGAACTTCCTGAAGCAATACGCATAGCATTGGTAAAGACGTTGATGGATCTCAATATTCATCCAAATCAAATAAGGGAGGCCAAAAAATTAGAGCATGAGTCTCAAGATCGTGCTATCTGTTGTGCGACATGTGCTTCCATCACATTCACCGATGAAGATCTTTTGTTAGGATCCAAACCACACAATCGTCCGCTTTTCGTGTCTGGGTATGTGCGAGAACAGAAACTTAGTCGCATGCTCGTGGATGGAGGTTCAGCAGTAAACATAATGCCTAAATCCACAATGATAAAGTTAGGCATCACTGTGGACGAATTGTCTCGAAGTCGTCTCATGATTCAAGGCTTCAATCAAGGAGGGCAAAGAGCCATGGGCATGATCAAAATTGAGCTCGTGATAGGTGACTTAAAGTCAAACACCCTATTTCACGTGATTGATGCTAAGACTTCCTACAATCTTCACTTAGGAAGGCCGTGGGTACATGAAAATGGGATAGTGCCTTCAACTTTACATCAATGTTTCAAATTTTACAGAGGTGGAGTAAAGAAAATCCTAGGTGATGTCAAGCCATTTACCGAAGCCGAATCCTATTTCGCCGACGCCAAGTTTTACATCTATGAGGGCATGACATCTGAAGTTATTCCCATTGAGGTTCACTCAACTGGCCAGGCCATACCAAGAAAAGATGAGCAGTCAAAATGCCTTTTCGCTGAAGAAAATAGCGATAATAAGCCAAAAAGCACTGCCTTTGGACAAATGGGATCACTACCGATAGATTCACAGAAGGTAGCTATTCCTGTTCTTCATTATGTCTCATCATCCCGAAGGAAGGAAGGTCAATCCCCATTTGGAGAAGAAGTGAAACCAAGGAAGTTAGGGAAAAGTGACATGAAGTTCTTGAAGGAGTTTACAACCATGCCTTTACCCAAGTTGAGCAATTCAGATGTGTCGAAATCTTCAGTACCAAGGTTCGTCAGACCATTACAAGATGCAACAAGACGTGAATATCTTCCGGTCAAAAGAACTAAAGAAGGTTTTGATCCTAATGCTTATAAGCTCATGTCAAAAGCAGGTTACGACTTCGGCTTGTCTTCCTCCCTAGGAGAGCTCAATCCTGATATCACAGGAGAAAGGACACATAACCTTAGCGAAACCCAAAAGAAGTTGAAGGAGCAAGGTTACACAATCGGCTCAGCTAGAACAGGCCTAGGTTTTACTCCTGTCCCACCTGTTAAGATTTCTGCCATAAGAAAAGAAAAGAAGGCAGAAGCTCAACACATCAGTGTTGAAGTGGTTGAGGAGGAAGCAGAACCAAAGGCTATTAAGAGAGCCTCAGTGTTCGACCGTTTAGCCAAGCCTACTCAGCGGACCTCAGTTTTTGGCCGCATCAAAGAATCGATATCACGACCTTCTGTGTTCAAAAGGATATCTAGACATCAGAATCAAAGGGGAATTCAATCAGCTCCGCGCATATCAGCACTAGAAAGACTCGAAGTTCCAAGCCAACCGTCTGAAGAGAAAAAAAAGCGAGAGTTGGAAAGTGGAGTTCTTGTTGATTCGACGGAAGATAATGAAATCCGGAGCCTGATCCCGTCACATATGAAACGTCTCTCAACACTAGACGTAACTTCAGGTGACCAACTCAAAGTGAAACGACGAACAATCATACAAACTCGGAAAGCTTTGAATCAACAAAATGAAAGTGATGATGAAGAAGTAGAGATTCTAGCCGTTCATCATGTTACAATTAAAGAGCTCGATGAAGAGGAACCTTTCGAGGAAGAGGTTCATGACGCTCCTGCTGCATTAGAAGATGGGGGCCAAGCGACTGTTGATGAATTAAAAGAGCTCAACTTGGGCACAAATGAAGACCCAAGACCTATCTTCGTTAGTGCACTTTTGAATCCTAGCGAAGAGGAATCATATCATCAGCTGTTGCTTGAGTATAAAGATGTCTTTGCTTGGATGTATAAAGAGATGCCAGGCCTCGATCCGAAAGTGGCGGTTCACCACCTTGCAGTCAAACCTGAAACGCGTCCAATCAAACAAACTCAATGTCGCTTTCGTCCGGAGCTCTTAACTCAAATCGAAGCCAAAGTTGACAAGTTGATCGCCGCCGGATTTATTAGGGAGGTGAAATACCCAACGTGGATAGCGAACATTGTTCCGGTGAAGAAGAAAATTACTGGACAAATTCGTATTTGTGTTGACTTCCGAGACTTAAACGAGGCTTGCCCGAAGGATGACTTTCCTTTGCCCATAATTGAGCTCATGGTCGATGCAACCACAGGTCATGAAGCGTTATCTTTCATGGATGGTTCATCTGGATACAATCAAATAAGAATGTCGCCAGAGGACGAAGAACTCACAGCCTTCCGTACTCCAAAAGGAATTTACTGTTACAAGGTGATGCCATTTGGCCTCAAGAATGCAGGTGCGACCTATCAACGTGCAATGCAAAAGATCTTTGGTGACATGCTTCACAAGAATGTCGAATGCTACGTTGATGACCTGGTGATCAAGTCAAAAAGAAGAGAAGATCACTTGAAAGATTTGAGAACGGTGTTTAACAGATTGCGGAAGTACCAACTCAAGATGAACCCTTTGAAGTGTGCTTTCGGCGTCACGTCAGGTAAATTCCTTGGTTTCATCGTTAAACATCGAGGCATCGAAGTAGATCAGACTAAGATTAAAGCCATCCAAGATATGCCCGAGCCAAGAAATTTACATGAGTTGAAAAGTTTACAAGGACACCTCGCGTTTATTCGGCGATTCATCTCAAACTTAGCAGGGAGGTGTCAACCATTCAGTCGCCTTATGAAAAAGGATGTTCCATTTGTTTGGGATGAGGCTTGTCACAATGCCTTTGAAAGCATAAAGAAGTACCTATCGAGTTCACCACTGTTAGGAGCTCCTATTCCAGGCAAACAACTCAAATTGTACATTGCGGCTCAAGAAAGGTTAATTGGAGCCCTTTTAGCGCAAGAGAATGAGTTACACAAAGAGCAAGCACTCTATTATCTAAGCCGAACGCTTACTGGTCCCGAACTAAATTACACGCCTATAGAAAAGACGTGTCTTGCACTTGTTTTTGCTATCCAAAAGTTAAGGCACTACATGCAAGCATTCACGGTCCATCTAATTGCACGAGCCGACCCGGTGAGGGACGTTATGTCAAAACCAGTCTTGACGGGGCGTTTGGCCAAGTGGGCGTTACTTCTCAATCAATATGAAATCATCTACACTCCAGCAAAGGCGGTTAAGGGGCAAGCTGTTGCAGACTTCCTAGCCGATCATCCAATTCCAGCAGACTGGGAAATTTCAGATGACTTACCCGACGAACAAATCTTCTTCGCTGACATTTCTCCTGCTTGGATGATGTTCTTTGATGGATCGGCTCGTAAAGACGGGGCGGGAGCTGGCGTAGTCTTCGTATCACCCGAGAGGCACGTGTTGCCCTATTCATTCTCCTTAAGTGAACTTTGCTCGAACAACGTTACAGAATACCAAGCTTTGATCATGGGCTTACAAATGGCCGTGGAGATGAAGATATCGAGCTTAGAAGTATATGGTGACTCCATGTTAGTGATCAACCAACTGCTGACTCACTATGAAGTTAGAAAGGATGATCTAATTCCATACCACCAATTAGCCACGCAATTACTAGAAAGCTTTGACTCCATGACGCTGGAGCATGTGCCAAGAAAAGATAACCAAATGGCAGATGCATTAGCCAACCTTGCCGCTACATTGGCATTGACAAAAGAAGAAGCAATAAATCTTCCAGTTTGCCAACGTTGGGTCATTCCATTAACGCTTAGGACATCGCAAGAAGGAGTCAACGTTATCTCGGTACTGTCTATTGACGTTGACGACTGGAGACAACCTTTAATTGATTATCTTGAGCATGGAAAACTGCCAGAGGATTCAAGACATCGATCAGAGGTAAGACGTCGGGCACCTCGATTCATTTATTACAAAGAAATTCTCTACCGTCGTTCATTTGAAGGCGTATTTCTAAGATGCTTGGACGAAGAAGATGCATTCAAAGCAATGGAAGAGGCTCACTCAGGAATTTGTGGAGCACATCAATCAGGGCCAAAGCTACATTTCCAAATAAAAAGGATGGGCTACTATTGGCTGACTATGGTCAAGGATTGCATGGATTATGTGAAGCAGTGCCAAGCATGTCAATTCCATGCCAACTTTATCCACCAACCGCCGGAGCTGCTACATCCTACAATTACTTCTTGGCCATTTGATGCGTGGGGTCTTGACATGGTGGGACCAATAGCACCTAAATCTTCCGATGGTCATTCTTACATCCTTGCAGCCACAGACTACTTCTCAAAATGGGCGGAAGCTGTGCCTCTAAAGGAAGTGAAGAAAGAAAATGTGGTGAGCTTTATCAAGGTAAACATCATTAATCGGTATGGTGTGCCACGCTACATCATCACAGATAATGGCAAGCCATTCTCGAATCGGTTGATGGATAATTGTGTGAAGACTTTGGTTTCAAACAACGCAACTCTTCAATGTACAATGCACTAGCCAACGGTCTTGCGGAAGTGTTCAACAAAACTCTTTGCAGCCTGTTGAAGAAAGTTGTTGGAAGAACCAAGAAAGATTGGCATGAAAGGATAAATGAAGCTTTGTGGGCTTATAGGACGACATACCGGACGCCTACTCAGGCTACACCGTACTCACTCGTATATGGCGTGGAAGCAGTCTTGCCTCTAGAAAGTCAACTTCCATCATTGAGGATGGCCATACAAGAGGGATTGACTGATGAAGAGAATGAGAAGCTACGTCTCCAAGAGTTAGAAGCACTAGACGAAAAGAGACTCGAAGCGCAACAACGCTTAGAGTGTTATCAAGCCCGGCTTTCGAATGCTTTTAACAAGAAAGTACGCCCCAGATCTTTTCAGGTGGGAGATCTCGTCCTCGCATTACGTAGACCTATCATCACAACACACAAGACTGGAAGCAAGTTTACTTCGAAATGGGATGGGCCCTACGTAGTACAAGAAGTATACACAAGTGGCGCTTACAAGATTATAACGGAGGATGGTTTAAGAATTGGCCCTATCAACGGAAAATTCTTGAAACGATACTATGCATGAAGTGACACCAGAGCACCTGGCCCGCATGAGCCTAAACTGCGTACGGCACCCCAAAAAAAAAAAAAAAGGCTTGTTAGATTGAAAACCCGAAAAGGCAGTCTAAGAAAAAAAATTAGAGCCCAAGAAAGTCCGTTGAACTGAAAACCCGAAAGGGCGGTTCAAGCAAAAGTTAGGACACAAAAAAAAAAAAATTCCTTGAACTACGTGATGACTTGATCCCTTTTCATCGAGGGTACGTAGGCAGCTTGGACAAATAATTCCAAGTTCAGTCACATCAAAATAAAAACAAAGGGTTTCCCACATCAATCCGAACCATTGAAAAAAAAAAATTAATGAAATGAGAAAATGCTTTTATTTCATCATGAAAGTTAATTGGTAAACATCAACACTTTGACAAGTTCAAAGAGAAATATAATAAAGCAAAGAAAGTTTACAACAACAGAATTTGCTATTCCCAAGACAAATCCTTGAAGCCGTTACGCAGTTTCTCAAAGGAAACTCGTAATGTATCTAAAGTCTCGGCATCTGCAGCTGATAGTACAGGAGCTTCTTCAACCGCAGTCTTATCCTCTCTCAAGCGGGTGACTTCACCATGATGATAAGAAAGTTGTGCATCACTCTCTGAAAGTGATCCGTTTAGTTGGCGCAATCTTAACTCCAATTTTTCTTGTTCCCTCTTCAACT
The DNA here is from genome assembly GCF_902201215.1 of Prunus dulcis. Taxonomy (NCBI): domain Eukaryota; kingdom Viridiplantae; phylum Streptophyta; class Magnoliopsida; order Rosales; family Rosaceae; genus Prunus; species Prunus dulcis. The sequence goes on along the minus strand of NC_047650.1, from coordinate 7,354,598 downwards.
CCTCCATACGCGTATTGGCAGATTGAATAGACTTAAGTATAGAAGACTGATGAACTTCTTCAGCTTGTTGCAGAGCCAAGGCAATAGAAAGTGAAGAGTCAACTGCGGCTAAACGATCGCTTTGAGCCTCGGGAGATAGCTTTTGGGAGTAAGTAGAGTGTGCAGAATGATAGTCAATGGCAGTCACCATAAGCGCATCGATCATAGCTCGTAAAGATGAGACGTTCGCCCCTACATTGTCAAGAGTAGTCATCAACTTGCCAAGCTCATCTTTGAATGAGGGAAGCCTTTCCAATGAAGCCTTCAAGATTATGCTTTTTACTTGGTTTCCTAAAACGGAGATTACTTTGTGAAGGGTTTTGTCTGCAACACCTAATTTGGGCTCCCCACATGACATTTCAGAAGTGGACGCATAATTAGCTGGCTTTAATAAATGTTGTTGTGCAAGTGAACCTACATTGACCGACGAGTAATGGTTAAGCAAATAGAATCAAAGATTTCTAAATACGGAGCGTGATAAAGATTGGCATTGTACCTCTTAGGCTAACACCTGAAGCACTTATCGGGCGCAACGCATCATCTTCCTCTTCAATAGGCAAATGATTAAATGGCACAAGCTCAGACACAGTAGGGACATGATGCACTACTTCTCCCTAAAATATATATATATATATATATATATAATTAATTAATATATGTATGTATAGAAAAGGGGAAGCTCAAGAAAAAAATAAAATGCATACCTCATTCATTAGAACCGGTTGTGAAACAGCAGGCACATCACCGAAAAACCCGTCGTCGAGTGGGTATGCCGCGTCCAAATCACAATAAAGAGGTCCGACATTTGTCTTCTTATGCCTAAAGTTGACTTCACTGTCTTCATTGCTACTTATATGCCCTCGCTTCAAATTGCGGATTCGTCGACTGAGTGGAATGAAATCTTCCTGAGAATCTGCTACGCTTTCTGTTTCTCCTTTATCATTAGGGACTCGAGTTGGAGGAACATCAACTGGAGGTGGGTGTTGAACTCGAGATGCGGGAGTAGTAGAACTACCTTCAACTTCTGGATGAACTCGAAGCACTTTACCACGGGCGAGTTTATCATGAACTAAAACTTCATTGCCATGAGACTTAAGAGATTTCGGCTGAGAAAGCGACGACGATTTGCCTGCAATTGAGATTGTCTTTGATTTCGTCGATTCAAAGCGATGCACCTTCGACCACCAAATAACATAATCGGATGTAATCTCAAACTCCCGAATATTGTCTTTAGTGGGTAGGGTTATTGTAGATGCACTGCCAATCTTCAAACATGATTTCCAATGTAAGTACACTGATAGCATAGTCCCATTCCGGACGTCATCTTTAAGTTCTCCTGGCACATGTTGTACATAACAAAATTGTCTACTGAACCTGTGCGGGCTATAAGGTTGAATGACTCGGTAGTTTTCCTGTCGTAGAGAAACAAATCCCGAACGAAGACATATCAAATACTCAAAGTCTTCTTTAGAAATATGATCTTCATCAGTCAGTTGTTTGCATTCTGAGAACACTTTTGCTAGACGATTCATTTTCACTTTACCACAAGTCCGGAACAAAGCTCGAGCTGTCGAATCTTCAAAAAATTTCGCTGAAAGTCTTCCTGAGAACCTTGCCATGATGGGAATGGACCTCTCGGAAGATGATGTAAAATGTGTGTCGAAATATTCACCCAACCACCCATACACATAATGGAAAGGTAAAACAGTTGTGCAGTTTCCAGGATCATCTGCACTAGAAATATCATTCAACCCCTTGTAAATACTGGCCAATACTGGAACTGCTAAGCTAAATGATACACCATGCGCCATCCGACTGGCAACTTTGAAAACCC
>NC_047650.1:7335118-7349307 GCF_902201215.1 Prunus dulcis | reverse complement strand
AAAAAAAAAAAAACCCTGATAACATATGGATTTTTAAACTTGTTTTTTCTTAATCATTAGATTAGATCTAATGGTGGGTGATCATAATTTCTTTGGACTACAGGGGTCTAGGAGAACGGAACTATAGGTAAGTGTGTATCAGAATACAAATGGAAAGAATCATAATGCAAATGGAAAGAAAGGCTGATGAGTTCCCTTGGAATTGTGTTTTGGTTATGTATTATTTTTTTTTAAATGTGAAAAAAAAAATTTAGTTTACAGTTGACACTGTTAAGTTGGACTCAAATGGTGTCAAGTGCATGGTGTCTCAAAACGTAAAATAGGGGACAAAGTAGGGTTTGTTATTGGGCCGAGGTGGGTTTTTCCTGACTTTTTCTTTTGTTATGTTGGGTTGGGTTGGGTTGAGGTTTCAAAAGACTAGGCCAGACTTGCCCATTGAGCTGAGCCTATGAGGACTTTTCAGGTTGGGTTGGGTCGGGCCAGGTCATTGATGGGCTTAAACGAGTCGAGCATTTTATTTTATTTTAAATACTTTTTAATAATTTTTTTAATATCTTTTTGTTACAAATTTTTAGACAACAGGGGACTGCATTATTTTTATTATTATTTTAAATTAAAGGCCGGAGGTCTTTGTCGTAAACTGTTTATTTGTTCTAAAGCACGCTGCTTGTTAGGTTATTAAATTGTGAATTTTAGCAGATTGAAAATTTGGGAAATGTTCAATTTACAGGGGAGACTGCCAAAATTTTGGTAGGAAGTCTCTTTCTTTAGTAAGTGGGCCTAGCATCAGTAAGATGTCGGAAATATGACGGGATTCGTCCTGGTTTCCGAGGAATCTGGGGCGGGTCCTGTCAAGCGTGTCATGGTTATCCAAGCTAAATAGGGTGTAGGAAGGAACCTATTGAAATTGGAATGACCGTGAAATTGAATCCTTCTCTTATACAATACTCTTTATTCACATTATTAGATAATGAAATCTAATGTCGAATATCCAAATGTGAATTATTCCTTTATATGTTTATCTTAGTAAGATTTGAAAACTTCTTCTTTCAAATCTTATCCACTATTCTGCTCAGAGATTTGATCAATCATATCATTGGAGTATTCTCTCTCTTTACTGAGAGTAGAGATTTCTTGTTGTACATTCATTCGTCTCCATGACTTTATTGAGAGTCCTGATAAACACCTTTAAGTCATGTCTCCTATAACACAACTGTATAGTGCCCTCAAAGACAAACAACATAGCCACAAGACATCTATATGTCTTAGGTCTAAGATTAGTTTTTGCACCATTACAATCTATGAGTCCTAGTTTGACATGTGAGTAAAGACTTCCATTCTAGAACTCATGTATAAGATCGCTTCAGTGTACTTGTTCTTCTACAAGCATCTACACACATATCTTGGTGTCAATACACTCAATGATTTGAGACCTCCTCATTCTCTACATGTAGAAAAGATATTGTGTCTTGGCAGAATATCAACGCCCAATTGATACTCGTATGACCAGGGACATATTTAGGATTAGGGATCATGATAAGTCTCGATGTATGCAATCTCATTACATAGTTCTCATGTCCACTTATATTCCTAGGACTATAGTTGTTTTATGTTATGATAATATGCCAAATATCATGGTTGAAAACAATTGGTCTTGCTCATGAATAACTTAATAAGTCATTACATAAGATGTCCTTAACATTAATTATCGTATAATTAGTTGGCTTTTAGAGCATACTACTAACAATTTCCTTGTCATAGTTGGGATGATACAGTGTGTTCTCTGTCGAATGCTCTCACTATCTTGTTGCTGTGCAAAAAACTATGATTTCATAGCAAGATTCTTTTGACACAAGATGGTACTTTCGAAAATTATCTCTCTAACTTTTAAAATGTAAGGAACATCACAATTATGTTGATTTGTTTCGCACAAGTTGGGTTTTTAAGTCATTTGAATTGTTATATTTTGTCACATGATTTATCTATCTAACTTCTCACCTCTTTATGAACTCATCTATTTACTTAAATTTTGTTTTTATTTTTGGCCTAATTTTTGACATGACCTAACTGTACTCTCACAAATTGACACGTTTGAAAAAACTTTTCACCTAATTTTACATCCTAAACTTTTCATTTAATTTTTTCTTCAAAATCTTTCTATTTAATATGTCACATTATTTCCTCCCTTATTCTCCCTCTAACTTTGTATTCTCCACCTAATTCTCCCACCTATTGCCCACTGCCCATGTACGTCATCGATCCTGAAAAGAGTATCTTTTTATACATAGAAACTCCCCACATCATCCTTTTAAGGGAATTTGTTTTCCATAGCCAACAACTCCTTTTTCATTACAGCATAGATTCCCCACAAGGCCAATGCAGGTCCTACAATCCAAAAGGACTTGAACCCAGAGACAAGTTCGGTGCCTAAATTTTAGGCAGAAATCTCTCCTTAATTAATATCCTTTGGAACCTTCCTACTTAAGTTTCATTTCCTGAATCCTAGGGCTCCAAGTTGTTTTGCCTTATTATACATAAGTATAGATAAGACACCTGATCGAATTACCCTTTATAAAATTAGTTCATGTTACATTAGTTAAATCCAAAAAGGTAAAGATCCTGAAATTCAGAGCAAGACCAAGTGCCAAGACTTAGTGCTTATTAGGAGGCCGTTTGGGACATGTTTTATATGGGACTGTTTCTGAAGAAGGCGCTTATACGCTCATAAGCATTTTTTAAGAAGTGCTTCTATTACGTTAAATTTTTTATTGAAAATCAAAGTGCTTTTTGGATCTTTTCGCAGCATGGGTTCTATGACCATTAAGGGATGATCTGATCCTCTACATTTCGATGGATAGGGGAAGGATTTGGGAAAGCTAGAAGTCAGGCTCACTTGTAGGTTTTGTAGTTGGGAAGCGTGCTGGAACTTACAAAAAGGTGTTCGCTTGTTTTGAAGCATGATTTCAAGCATGATTCTGAATCTGATGCGTAGCCATTGCCGGACCGCATTGCCGATCCACCGCTAGACCTAATTTGGATTGGTTCAGTTAGGGGATTGAGCTCCAACTGTATTGAACTGATCCCATGTCCATCCTGACTTTTAGCTTATCTACGTATTGAAATTAATTTGAAAGCATATATAACAGTTCTGTTTTATTAATTAAATTTGTGCTTACAATCATGGGACTTAACCCAGCCTACCCTTTCGCCAGGCTAACCTTATGCTCTCTTGAGTTAGAACTGAAGGGCTTATTTTTGAGAAGCAAAGGATCATGCTACATTTGGTCTAAATATAATACTTCAATACTGCACGACTACTTTAACACACTCTTTCAATATATAGACACGTCAATCTGATTTTAAGGGAGTCCAAACTTAACAGTTGGAATGTTGAGTTATGAATAGAATCCTTTGCATGCTTATCTTGCTTGGAATGTTGAGTTATGAATAGCATCCCTTGCATGCTTATCTTGCTTGGAATGTTGAGTTATGAATAGCATCACATCCCTTGCATGCTTATCTTGCTTGCAGCATCGTAAGGCCAACATACCTGCCCAAAACCGAAAATTCAGAGGGTTAGAATGTAGTAATATGGCATACAGTTCACTACAAACAAGCCAATCAACAACATAGTTGTTGATAATTCATTTCTTGTAGTTTTATGTTTTAGAGTGTCTATAACATACCTGCCTAACATCATAAGGGTGGCCTGAGGATTTGTCCCTGGTGAGAAATTGAATACGGAGCTATCAACAACACGTAATGCGTTGATCCCCATAACACGCAAACCACCATCAACCACCTTTCCAACAATGGATCCACCCTGGTAATGCCAAAATGTGGCCACTGAACCTCGACAAAATATTTTAAAGGATAAAATGTCTGTTTGGTTCTTTGGCAAAGATAGTCCAAAAAACTTGAAGCCTTCTATTCCCGGCAAATCTTCAGCCTTAAATGGTTTCATTGAGTCTGTCCTTAACAAATCACCAATCTTCTTCATGCCACTTACACAACGAGCAAGGTCCACCGGATGTGAAAGGTAGTTGAATCTAACATTTGGACCAACCCTAACATCCGACGATGATTGTAGCTTAAGAGAACCATACGACAAGGGTCCTGGAAATTTGATAACAATTTGTCCGTAACTCGAATCTACCTTGATGGGATTAGATGGATTAGGAAAAATGCTAAATGGTGGAGAAGAAAATGGCAATCCAGAGATTGTCTCAACGTAGAAATCATTGGTAATGCCTACAATCTTTACAGCTGAGGGTTCTAGTGGGAATGGAGGCAAAATGTTTATTAAATTACGAGGATTGTCATACATAAACTGTCCCACATATGGATGGGAACGCACAACTGGGATTTTCAGGGATGATAGGTAAGACTCCGGGCCAACACCACTAAGTAGTAGAAGTTGAGGGCTCCCGATTGCCCCTGCACTCAATATAACCTCTCCCTTACCACGTACAAATGCGCGATGAGATCTCCCGTTCGAATCACTATATATGATTCCTATAGCTGACAAACCTGCATTAGATACTAGCTTATTTAATTAATATCAAACAATTTCTTACTGAACATAAACTTAATTGTTCATCATAGCACATATGCAAGATATATACTTGACGTATTGGAAGAGAAGATGATCTTCTCTACTGTGGCATGAACAGCAACTCGCAAGTTCTTTGGCTCTCCTCTATTCAGAAGTTCCACAGCTCCATGTCTCCTTCCATGATTGTCCAAAGTTGAACCCCCAATTTTAGTTCCTTTAATGTGATCCACATTAAGTCCATTGTCTGGACCAACACCAGCCTCCAACAAAGCTTCTTTTACAGCAGATTGCCATTGTGTCAAGTTCGGGCAAAACACGATACTGTCTTCAACCCACTGATATGCCTTATTCACCAAATCCATGTCCCATTCAATTCCTGATTTCAGAAAGAATTCCCTGTCAGCTCTTGAGTAGAAGCCAGCATTGATCATGCTTGACCCTCCTAGGACCCTGCCTCTTACATTAGGAACACCATCTTCTGACATGAATCTTTGAGCTGGTGTCTTGCCATCATCTTCTTGCATGAGATTGTTCAAAAAGCCATCTTCACGCAGAACACTAGGATATGCTGTAGGAACACTGCCCCTTTCTAAAAGGAGCACCGAGTAATTCAAGGATAAAGTGGCCGCCAATGGACACCCAGCTGTTCCTCCACCAACTACAATGTAGTCATATGTTGCTTCTAACTGCGGATGGGTTGCGTTATACACAAATTTCATGTAGCTAAAATCTGAAAAATGTGAAGACATGAAGAGTTATTTGTTATGATAAGATATAGAACATGTAATTTCAGCTTAGTTTATCATTCTCTTTTGCTGTTTCATTTTTTGATTTCTTTTTCATGGAATCACAGATGAAGTAATTTACCATGATCGGAACTAGTGGCGAACGAATGAACCTCTGATTGAAGATGAAGGACAAAAAGGAGCAACACCAATAGTGTAGCAGATATTATCGATTTATCCATCTCTTTGAAACCAGATAGACGTCTTTCATGGCCTCTTATGGAATTTACAGAGAGCACTCTTACACTTGGTAAATTCAATTAGAAATCAAGATTTCAAAAATCACACGAATTTGCTAAAGTCAAAAATCACAGTACAAATTTAATATACAACTGACCTCTAAACACTTCAAATCTCATAGATTGGTCCATGTTCAGAAAAGAAAATAATGTAAAGGGAAAAAACAATGTATCTTAATATATTTGAATCGTTGGAAAAAAAAAAAAAAAAAAAAACACGTTATTAGAATCGTATCCCTAATAGAAAATATTTTGAAATGCTCATGAATCTTTATCCGTAATTGTCTAGATCAGAGGCCTATTATAAACAGGGTTAGCCTTCTTTACCTTTGACCTGATAATACGTATAGTGGACAAATAGTACGTCTTAATTGTTTACGCATGGATTCCCTAAAACTCTCCAAGCTATAGGACATTTAAAGGCCAAGGAGGTGTCCAGCAACCCAAGGACTCCAAGGTATTCTCTTACAAGGGTCGGTGCCTAAATTTTAGGCATCTCTCTTTTTAATTATACTTTGGAGCCTTCTTACTTAAGTTCCATTTCATGACTCCCACGACTCCAAGTTGTTTTACCTAATTGTAGGGGTTATTCAAGAATGGCCACCGCACCACACAATCCCTAGATACAAACCCCGACCTAACATATATGTATAGATATAGATAAGACAGTTTTTTTTCTCTCTTTTCCCACTCCCCTTTTGTTCATTTAGGGGCTATTTGTTACACAGATTTGGCTTGGCCTGGCTTAAACTAAATTTAATCCTGTGTTTGTTTCATCTAATCCCAGTCTTAAATGGGATTGCTAATACCGGGTCCACCAAAAACACCTCCTTAAGAGGGAACTAATATACCCATGTGGGAACTAAGATGCATATATTATATTGTAATAATAATAACATATATTATTATAATATACCCATATACCCATAAAAATAGGGCACACGGCAGAACATAGAAATCCTATGAACACGGCAAAGGCAAGGCAAAGAACACAAACATCTTGTGAACACGACAAAGATTACAGAAAACCTGTGAACACGGTAAAGAATACAGAAACTCTGTGAACACGGCAAAGGCAAGGCAAAACTAAACTTGAGACCTCTTATCTCAGAGTCGCGATGTTCGAACTTGAGACCTCTTATCTACAAGTTAAGGCCATTTTTCACTGAGTTAGACCCCGTTAACAATAGATATGCATTTTTATTAAATCACGATAATAAGTAAATTTTAGAGATTTTCTATTCCCCACACTTCTCTTTGTTCACCCTAATACTTAAATCATTAAGCTGTAAGTTTTATTATTGTGTAAAAAGATAAAAAGGGTCATTCAACTTAATACTTAACCTAGTACATCTATACACACACCCCCACACACCCCACCACTCTTCATATTAAGTTTTAGAAAAATACAAACTCTTCTACATCATATTGCCAGAGACGTAAAACATTGACGAGCATGCCTCTTTAAAATCTGCATGGGAGCTAATGGAAAGACTTGTTGATTCTTTGGCTGTAATGATTTTATTCTCTTCCCTTTGTTGATTTCTTTTGTTTTGTTTTTTTTTTAAATACCTAATGTGACAGGACCCGAACCAAATTCCGCTTTGGAATTCGAGTCGAACCCTGTGCGTGTCCGACACTTGGCGAGTGTTAGGCACAATTGACCTAATTGCCCTTCTAATTGAAATTTCAACCTTGACTCCTGCCGAAAATTCGGCAGAGTCTACCCTGTAATTTGCTCAATCCCAAAATTTCCACCTGTCAGAACAAGCAAGATATCCACACAACCAACTGCCAGCACGACAATAAACATACCAATAATTTCATTCTCCCTTTAGGGCAATATATCAGAGCAATTCTAACAGTTTATAGATAAGTTAATCGTTTTACAAACCATCACTTTGTACTAAGAAGGCGCGGAAGTTAAGATGGCCAGGTGGTGGATGTACTGTGCACGCTACAGCCTGGGGGCACAAAACATTTGAAAAATGTGAGTGGACCAAAAATAAGGTTTCATAAAATATCTAAGAATATACAATCCCCTATTGTAAAAATAGATAGATAAAACTGAATACGTACTTCGAAATTAAAGCATACTAAACTCAAGGCATTCTATGTAAATCATATTGAAGCTCGATAAATCCCACATACAAGTAATGAAATCAAAGTTTGCATAAAAACACTGAAATCAAATTTGCATAAAATCACTGTACTCAAACCTTGTATAACAGCACTGCAATTATATAAAACTACCACTCGGATGTACCCCTGTAATTCGGTCAATTCCCTTGGCAGGTCTCGGCGACACAAAATCTATCCGAGCCGCAAACTGGCAGGATACAGGGGACTATAGTCAGCCTGATTCGCTGGCAGGTCTCGGTGACACACAGTCAACCCAAGCCGCAACTGGCAGGATTCAGGGGACCGTAGTCAGCCTGATTCGCAATCCTGGCAGGTCTCGGTGACACACAGTCTATCCGAGCCTCAAATCCTGGCAGGTCTCGGGACACCAAGTCAATCCGAGCCGCAAATCCTGGCAGGTCTCGGCGACACACAGTCTATCCGAGCCGCAAATCTTGGCACTCATGGTCCGAGTGTCTCCGAAACTCGTGAGGCAAATGTCAAGTGCACTGACAAAACTGAGGGTAAACTGGATGTCCGTAGACATCTGCATAACTAAGGGTAATAACCATAGATGGGTACTCACGGTGGTTTAAAATATGTAACATTTCTGGAAAATTTGCTGAAGAACTGAATTTTTATTAAATCAAGAATTCTGAGAAAATATAATATATAAATATTATAATATTTCTGAAAGGTCTGACAAATTTATGCATTTCTGTTAAATCTGAAACTGTATTGCCACTTTATCTGATATAAATCTCATACCCTGCTCTCTATAATTCTTTAACATAGTTAACTAAGCAGTACAAAGATAAAGACAATTGGCTTCACAAACCATACTAGAAAAATTCACAATCAATTAAACTCATTCAAGATTAAATAATGAAATTCATTTATAAAAAAAATCATTTATAAAAGAAAAGTCCACTCACTCCTGGTCCGAGCTCGCTAGACCTCCTGAAGGTCTCTCCTGAGGGCCTGCCTGGTCCCGGGTGCCTTACTCGACAAATTTGGAGAAGAATTGAGGGACAACGAGTGGCTTGAAGTTCCGGTGAGCACCGTCGATTTCGGCTCGATTTCTGGCCAGCGCAGGTCACGTCGCCGGCAGGGAACGGTCGGGAAAGGAAGAGGACGTCTTCCCGGTCGTTTTGGTACCGGCCCCGTCCATAGCCGTGGTCGGTGGCCGGAGATATGAAGGAGAGAAGGGACGGACGCGGAGAGGGAGGGAGGTCGGCGCCAGGAGAGAGAAACGGCTGAGCTGCTTTTATAATTCCAACTTCAAAATATTTACAGTTGTGCCACTGAGACTCTTTTGACCATAACTTTCTCGTTACAACTCTGATTCAGGCCCACTACGTGTCTATGAACTCATTTCACCGTGCTCTACGCAACAGTGTAAGTGGAATTGTCAAATTCATTCTCGATCAAAAAGTCACCTTTTTCTTAATAAAATATTCCGAGGGCAAAATTGTCTTTTCTCCAAATAAATTACTAATTAACTAAGAATTTTTGTTTTGGGTTATTACATAATGTTTTGGTAAAACTGTTCTCTTTCTCTAGAAAATATTAAATTTCAGTTTTGGGTTTGTTTGCGTTTTTTTTTTGCTGGGAACAGTAATATTATTATCACTTCTAGAATTCCAGTATGCATCTAAAATCATAATCCTCCTGCTGCTGCTTGAATAGTTGGGTTATTTTTCTTGTTGCTTTTTCACTTTGATAAAAGCTTCAATGTATTCTCCATTGATGGCCGATCAAATGGCCTACTCCTAGTGCAAAGTGTAGCAACCTCAAGTACCAGTTTTATCTCCTCTCGCACCGGAACGTTTGTACCAACTTCATTCTCATATTAAATTTCTCTCATAACAACTTCCCTTGACTTGCTCTGTATGCTTGCTCCTAAATTCTTCAACCTGCCATTGCTTAAAATTTTCAGCATGATCTCCCCAAAGCTGTATACATTCCTCCTCTAAGGGTAGTTTGTGGGGTTTAAATAGAAAATTTCTTTTCTTTCCTATTTTTTCAGCTTGGGGTATATTTAAGGGTAGTTTGGGAAGATAGTGGGGTTTTCTTAGAAATTGTGAAATTTTAAATTAAAAATTGGGTTGAACATAGAACAGGGGGTGAACTAAGAGAAGTGTTGGGTTTAAATAGAAAATCTCAAATTTTATTCATAATTGATAATATAGGTAGATTCTTTTCCACAAAAACTAACAGCACTACTACATTTTACTCTTTGCGGGACGAATAACAAAACGTCGCGCAAAGTCTCATTTTGTCGCACTAACTTCAGCGCGACAAACAATTCGTCACGCATATTCCGTCGCGCGAAGATTGTCAAGAAAGCCTTTGCGCGACGAGGTACAACCATTCGTCGCGCAAAACTGTGCCACGGGTCAACCATCGTTGCACCAACGGTATGGAGACGAAACAACTGTTCGTCGCATAAAATTTGCGCGACGATCAATTATTCGGCGCACATATCTTTGCGCGACGACTGGAATCGCTAAACGAAAAATAATTCGTCGCACAAAACGTGTTCCGGAGACGTAGATGTTCGCCGCAGAACCATTCGCGCGATGAGAAAGCTTTCGCCGCTCATATATTTGCGCGACGAAAATCTCTGTCGTCGCGCCAAGGAAGATGCGCGACGAAACGATTCGTCGCGCAAAACGTGTTTGCAAGACGTATGTATTCGTCGCGTAAGAATTAAAAGTAATAAAAAAAATTGATTTTTTTATTTTTTTTTGTAAAATGCGGGTTTGCGCGACGAAATATTTGTTTTTAATATTTTTTTTAATTATATTTTTATTTTTTTTATTTTAAATAAAATTGGTTTTTTTTTATTGATTAAACAATGAAATTGCAATAAAAATAAATTAGAATAAAATTTTGTTATAAAATAAAATAAATGTATTACAAATAAAATAAATGTTTATGATGAAAATAAATACACTAATCAAATAATGAATCAAAATCAACAGAGTCGTCGCCAATATGCGGGTCGGAGGTCTGGGCGTTCACCGGGGCAGTGGTCTGGTGGGGATGCTCAGGATGGACGGGCTCGGAGGTTGGCGCATCAAAATGCGGGACTGGAATGCCGGACTGTGCGAGGGACTGCAGAATGACCGACAACTTGTTCTCAAGAGTGGCTACCTGTGCTGTCAAAGCAATGACCTGACTGTTTGACTGCGCCGATGAACGAGGTCTAGGTTCCCTCCGCCGGGCATTCCCCATCCCTCGACAATATGTCCCCGGCCTCCTCCCGAGAGTCTGATCCAACGTCTCCGTCAAGATCTGAAATCCAGCATCCTGTGGAGGAGCCACAGACTCGATCGGAGTCTCGGGAGGAAGCCGGGAGGCGGACTCCTGAAGAACCAACTGGCTCCTCTCCACCATCGTCGTCTGTTGAACATAACATAAAATATAAATTAAAACATGCATATAAATTGAATGTGTAACATAAGAATTAAAATTAAATAATACTTACATGAAGGGACTCGGCCAACTCATTCCCGGGTCGAACATAAACGTCACCAAAGACGTCGATCTCTGGGAACTTTGACCCCTCCTAAATTGAACAAGAGAAGAAAAATATTAGTATGAAAAAAATAAATTAATAAAAATGACATTAAAAATGAAATAAAAATTTTGTGATTATTACCCGACGCCGTGCATCCATCCTATACGAAAAGGGTCTGGAGCCGTAATGGTGGAGAAGGGTCTTCTTCTTCCTATTACCCTTATTCACTTGGGCTTTATTCTGTTATACAAAAAATGAAACGGATTAGTTAAAATATAAAAAATTAAATAATAATGAAATAAAAAAATAAAATAAACATTAATAAGTAATAAGTAATAATTAAACAAATATAATTAAAAAAAAATACCACAAATTCGGGCGCTTGAAAATGAGCACAGAGCCACTCCCAACTATCCTCCCGCCCCTCAAGCTCCTTCGAGCAACCCTCCTGAAGAGCGACTTGCGGATCATCATAGGCCTGAAAATGGTGGTGCAAGTCGCTCTTCCACTGCTTGTACCTCTCAGCGAAGAGTCTGTTGACGTACGTCAACGACTCTTCTTCGAGATCCTCCAAGTTATAGTTCGTCTGCAATCAATTAATTAGATACGTTAAGTAATAGAAATATACACAATTTTAAAGAAAAATAATGAAAATGTAAGGTACATAGCGACAACTGGCCGCGAACCTCCACCTTGATCTCGTCAGGCATGACCCTCCAAGACTTCCATTGCATCGGGCAATGGGTCCGCACGACGTGGCCAATGTCGTGGGCCAATGAGCTTTGCAACTCCGCCGTCGGTGCAGCCCGATGGCGCTCGTCGTATCTGTAACACCCCGACCCCAAATTTCTCCAAATTTAACCCTTATTTAATTATTTAATTATTTAAGGGTATTTTAGTCATATTTTTAACCGGAGAGAGTTTGGGACCGTGACTTGTATTTTTGGATAGGTCGTACCGAGACGAGTTCATAGACACGTAGTGGGCTCGAATCGGAGTTGTAACGAGAGAGTTATGGTCAAAAGAAACCTAGTGGCACAACCGTAAATATTTCGAAGTGGGCTCTCTCTCTCTCTCCCGCGATCTCTCTCCCTCTCCCGTCGGCTCTCTCTCTCTCTCCTCGTATCTCCGGCCACCGGCCGCGGCTGCGGTCGGGACCGGTGCCAAAAGAACCGGCTCGGCCTCGGCGTCACGACCCAGCCCTCCCCGGACATCGGCCGCCGCTCCAGCCGCCGGAAAATGGCGATTTTCGCCTGGAACTTCGCCGGCTCCGATCTCCCTCCTCCGGCCGCCATTTCTGGCGATCAAGGTATGGAAATTCATCCCTTCTGCATGCTCTAGCTGATGGTTGGGTAGGAATTGATTGATTTGTAGCGTAGACAATTTGATTTTCGAATTAAAATTCGACCGAACTTCGGCCGCCGTGATCGGCCATTTTCGGCCACTTTTTGGGGGTTGTTCAAGAACAAAAGTGACTCCAAATGGGGTGTTTTACCTGGGTTGGAGTTTGGAGTCTCGGTTCCAAGATTTTAGGACGGACCGTAATCGCTTTGGACACCCGGTCTGCCCGAGCGTGTTGCGGCGCTTGGGCGAGGGTGGTGGCGTGTCTCTGGGCAGTTTTGAGGTCCTCGTGCCGTCACGAGCGCGTAGGATTTTGCGGATCTCAATTCGGACGTCGTTTGACTATCGAACGGATATCGCCTATCGGGCGTTATCCGGGTTCGATAGGTTGGGACCGTTGGATGGTCTCGAAAATAATATATGTTAAACTAGGTATTTTTAGGATGTGGAGGAATTCACGGATCGTGAATCGGAGCCCCGGATGTTCCGATTTAATAATTTAAAGATTATATTTTATATTAACCGTTAGATCGTGCGATCGTGAGCGATCCGACCGTCCGATCTGAACCAAACTTGCAGGACAAGTGTCCTATACCTTATAGAACCCATAGGAACTTTCGGATTAGAGTTTGGAGGTCGTGGTCCCCGTGGGCCCGTTTGACCAGGGTTAGGGTAGTTTGACCCTTGGTTGACCGTGAGTCTCCCGAAGTAATCTCACCTTCCCAGGGGGATTATCGGGTGCTAGACTGTTGTTGGGATTTACGCAATATTAGAATAAAATTATAATTATATATGTTTGTACAAGGGTACAAAAGAGTCTAGAATGTCAGTTTGGAGTGCTATACGCACTACCTTAAGTACCTCCCCGGATTTTGGATTCACTACAAGCACCACCAAGTGAAAGTTAGGTCTCACGTGGCGTAGGTTATCCGGCGTTGAGACAAGCCCCATACGTGGCGTTGGTTGTACCGGCGTATGGGGAGATATTGTGGTATTGTGTTGAGGTCGCACGTGGCGTAGGTTATCCGGCGTGTCGACAGGCCCCATACGTGGCGTTGGTTGTACCGGCGTATGGGGAGATTTGTGATATAATGTTAAGGTCCCACGTGGCGTAGGTTATCCGGCGTTGTGACAGGCCCCATAAGTGGCGTTGGTTGTACCGGCGTATGGGGAGTTATGTGATATGACGTGTAGGTCTCACGTGGCGTAGGTTATCCGGCGTTAAGACAGACCCCATACGTGGCGTTGGTTGTACCGGCGTATGGGGAGATATGTGATAGTATGGCATGGTCGCACGTGGCGTAGGTTATCCGGCGTGTTGACAGGCCCCATACGTGGCGTTGGTAGTGCCGGCGTATGGGGAGATTACGTGAATTACAGAGAAAACGGATTAAGGTATTGCCTATATGTGGAATTAGGTTTTAAGAGAGAACTACGTGTGGCTTGATCCCTCAAGGCGGGTACGTAGGCAGCCTAAGGTTGTTAGGTGCAGCCGCAGACTAAATGTTAGTCTTAATTTGTATTTGAATCGTTTGATAGTTGGTTGAGAATTTTTGGAAGGCCGAAGGCCATTTATGTAAATTGCATGAATTTTTATTGTGCATGCTGCCAGTTGGGAATAT
>NC_047650.1:7283354-7335018 GCF_902201215.1 Prunus dulcis | reverse complement strand
ATTTTTAATGTCATTTTTATTAATTTATTTTTTCATACTAATATTTTTCTTCTCTTGTTCAATTTAGGAGGGGTCCAAGTTCCCAGAGATCGACGTCTTTGGTGACGTTTATGTTCGAACCGGGAATGAGTTGGCCGAGTCCCTTCATGTAAGTATTATTTAATTTTAATTCTTATGTTACGCATTCAATTTATATGCATGTTTTAATTTATATTTTATGTTATGTTCAGCAGACGACGATGGTGGAGAGGAGCCAGTTGGTTCTTCAGGAGTCCGCCTCCTAGCTTCCTCCCGAGACTCCGATCGAGTCTGTGGCTCCTCCACAGGATGCTGGATTTCAGATCTTGACGGAGACGTTGGATCAGACTCTCGGGAGGAGGCGGGGGACATATTGTCGAGGGATGGGGAATGCCCGGCGGAGGGAACCTAGACCTCGTTCATCGGCGCAGTCAAACAGTCAGGTGACTTCTTTGACAGCACAGGTGGCCGAGCTTCAGGGTCAGATGTCGGTGATTCTACAGTCCCTCGCACAGGGAGGCTTTCCAATCCCGCAGTTTCGTGCGTCGACCTCCCAGCCCGTCCACCCCGAGCATGCCCACCAGACCACTGCCCCGGTGGACGCCCAGACCAATGCCCCGGTGGACGCGCAGACCTCCGAGGCGCACACTGGCGACGACCCGGTTGATTTTGCATCATTATTTGATTAGTGTATTTATTTTCATTATAAACATTTATTTTATTTGTAAAACATTTATTTTATTTTATAACAAAATTTTGTTCTAATTTATTTTTATTGCAATTTCATTGTTTAATCAATAAAAAAAAAACCAATTTTATTTAAAAAAGAATTAAAACAAAAATTAAAATTAAAAAAAATTGTAATATTATTTTTGCGCGACGGAATACATTTCGTCGCGCAAACCCATATGTAACAAAAAAAAAATTAAAAATCAACTTTGTAATTACGTTTTATTCTTGCGCGACGAAATAATACGTCTCGCTAATATGTTTTGCGCGACGATATGTTTCGTCGCGCAAACATTTTTCACGACGCCTGTGTTTTTCGTGGCGCAAATAAATGGGCGACGAAAGCGTTTTCATCGCGCGAATATTTCTGCGACGAACATATACGTCTCCTCAACAAGTTTTGCGCGACGAAAAAAATAATTCGTCGCACTATTCCTTTCGTCGCGCAAATATACGTGCGTCGAATACTTTATCGTTGCGCAAATATTTCTGCGACGAAAAGTTGTTTCGTCTCCACACCGTTGGTGCAACGGTAGTTTACCCGTCGCACAGATATGCGCGACGAAGGGTTGTACCTCGTCGCGCAAAGGCTTTCTTCACGATCTTCGCGCGACGGATTGTGCGCGACGAATTTGTTGTCGCGCTGAAGTTAGTGTGACTAGATGATACTTTGCGCGACGTTTTGTTGTTCGTCGCGCAAAGTGTAAAATGTAGTAGTGATATATTTCTACTTGGTATCAGAGCCATGTTGGGGTCCTGCTCTACTCCTTCTAGTGCTCGTTGGTTTGTTACCTTTATTGATGATTGCACACATATGACTTGGATTTCTCTCTTAAAAACCAAGGGGGAGGTGTGTACCACATTTCAACAATTTTACAAGATGGTAGACATTCAGTTTCATGCAAAAATTAAGATCCTTCGTTATGATAATGGGGATGAATTTGTGAATCATGATCTTTGTCAGTTTTTAGAAGCTCCTGGAATTGAACATTAGCGAACATGTCCATATACCCCTCAGCAAAATGGGGTAGCAGAGCGCTAAAATAGTCATTTTTTAGAAGTGGTTCGAGCTTCATTGTTTGATGCTCAAATGCCTCATTCTTTTTGGGGAGAAGCAGTGTGTTCTGCTACATATCTTATTAATCGGGTTCCCTCTAATGTCTTGAACTTCCAAACACCATTACAAGCCCTTCGTCAGTTTTGTGCTCTTCATTCCACTCCCAATTTGGAGCCACGAGTCTTTGGATGTGTAACTTTCGTTCACCTTTATACACATCAGCGCAACAAGTTGGAGCCTCGAGCACTCAAGTGTGTGTTTATTGGCTATGCCCAACATCAAAAAGGGTATCGCTGCTATCATCCACCTGCTCATAAGCTCTACATCACTATGTATGTGGTTTTTCGAGAAGAAGAAATGTATTTTTCTGGGGGAGTTTAGGCACAGGCAAGTTCAGATACTGTTGATGATCAGTTCGACCTGGAAGGATTCATTACTTTAGAGTCGTTATGTCATCTGACAGTTCAGGATGCACTAACTAACTCGTCAGATACCACTCCAAAAACTAGGCACGAAAGTCTTGATGATTGGTCATGGTTAGTCTCCTCACCCACAACCAAGTCATCCGGCCAGGGGGAGAAGAATGATGTATTGATGCCCGTTTCTGAAGTTTCTGTACCATTTAACCAATTATTTTCTGAGGTGTCTTATGAACCTACAACCCATGTAACATCCCAAAACATTGATGTTGAAGATTTATATTTAACTGATTTGTTTTCAGACGATCCATCTAATGAGATACATCTACAACCATACCAATTACCTGTTCATAAGAATCGTTGTATCCCAAAGATTCAATATGAAGCGGATCCCAAAGCTAAAGTAAAGTACTCGATTAGCAACTATGTTTCCACTAACAGATTGTCCGCACCACATGCCATGTTGATCAAACAACTAGATTCTTTGTCTACACCAAGCCGTGTAGAAGAGGCTTTGATGGATCCGAATTGGAAACGAGCGATGAATTATGAGATACAAGCGCTTCAAAAGAATTCCACATAGGAACTTGTTCCTCTCCCAAGTGGCAAACGAACTGTGGGTTGTAGATGGATTTATACCATTAAGTTGAAGGCAGATGGATCAATCGAATGATACAAAGCTCGATTGGTAGCAAAAGGGTATACTCAGAGATATGGAGTGGATTATCAGGAGATGTTTGCTCTAGTAGCAAAAATCAATACCGTACGAATCCTGATATCACTTGTTGAAAACTTGGATTGGCCATTACACCAATTCGATGTCAAAAATGCCTTTTTACATGGTGATTTAGAAGAAGAAGTTTATATGGATCCTCCGCCTGGATGTAACTTGAGTTCCGAATCGAAACACTATGTGTGCAAATTAAAGAAGTCTTTGTATGGTTTGAAACAGTCACCTCGAGCATGGTTTGGGCGGTTGACAAAGTCTATGAGGGCATTTGGATATAAACAAAGTAATTTTGATCATACTTTGTTCTTGAAGCATAAGGAAAATAAAATTACAGCTTTGATAGTATATGTTGATGATATGATCGTAACAGGTGATGATCCTGATGAAAGAAAAGCATTGCAAGAGTACTTATCTAAGGAGTTTGAGATGAAAGATCTTGGTACACTTAAGTATTTTCTCGGGATAGAAGTATCTAGATCACAGCAAGGTATCTTCTTGTCTCAACGAAAATATGTTATGGATTTATTAACTGAAACAGGGATGCTGGGGTGTAAACCAGTTAATACGCCTATGGAGGAAAATCACAAGCTTGGTGAGTGTACTGATCATAAACCAACTAACAAGGAGCAATACCAGAGCCTAGTTGGGAGGTTAATTTATTTGTCACATACGAGACCGGACATTGCATATGCTGTGAGTGTTGTAAGCCAGTTTATGCACTCTCCAAGTGAAGTTCATAGAGATGCAGTGAATCGCATCTTGAGATATTTGAAATCAACTCCTGGTAAAGGGTTAATGTATTCAAAGCAAGGACATCTGGATGTAATTGGGTATACAGATGCGGATTAGGCTGGGTCCCAAACAGACAGACGATCCACTTCAGGTTACTTTACTTTTGTATGAGGTAACCTTGTTACTTGGCGTAGTAAGAAACAAAATGTTGTTGCAAGATCAAGTGCGGAGGCAGAACATAGAGGTATGGCACATGGTGTTTGTGAGTTGTTATGGATTAAGCATGTTCTAACGGAGTTAGGTTTAAAGCCTAAAAAACCCATGAAATTATATTGCGATAATATTGCGGCCATTAATATTGCTCATAATCCAGTTCAACATGATCGAACTAAACATGTTGAAGTGGATAGGCATTTCATCAAAGAAAGATTAGAAGACAAGACGCTTCAGTTCCTGTTTGTAAAGTCAGAAGATCAGTTGGCAGATATCTTGACAAAAGCAGTTTCAAGCCGAGTATTTTAGGACACGCTGAGCAAGTTGTACCTTGGTGACATTTATGCTCCAACTTGAGGGGGAGTGTTGGCGTGTGTGTGAGTTCAGGAAAGTGATTTCCTAATTAGTGTAGTTGACTAATTCTTGTACAATTAGGACTTTGTTTCCTAGTTTATTTTGTTTCCTTGTTAAACTTATAAAACCCTACGTAAACATATAAATAGCTCATTATGGAGATGAGAAGAATTGAATCAGTTTTACCTAAACATATAGAGATTTTCTATTTAAACTCCGCACTTCTCTTTGTTCACCCCAATACTTAAATCATTAAGCTGTAAATTTTATTATTGTGTAAAAAGACAAAAAAGGTCATCCAATTTAATAATTAACCCTAGTACATCTATACACACACCCCACCACTCTTCATATTAAGTTTTAGAAACCTCCTTCCATCTTCTTGTTTACAATCTCTCTCTCTCTCTCTCTCTCTCTCTCTCTCTCTCTCTCTCTCTCTCTCTCTCTCTCTCTTAGAGCAAGACCCAAGTGTTAGAATTCCAGTTACAGTTCTTGGAGAGAGGTAAAGTTGTTCTCTTTATCTAGAAAGTATTAAATTTCGGATTTGGGGTTTCATTTGTTTGTGATATTTTTTTTTTTTTTGCTGGGGAACAAAGAAAATTGTGGGGTTTAAATAGAAAATCTCTTTTAGTTCTTATTTTTTCAGTTTGGGGTGTATTTAAGGGTAGTTTGGGAAGATCGTGGGGTTTTCTTAGAAATTGTGAAAAATTTAAATTAAAAGTTGGGATGAACTTAGAACATGAGGTGAACTAAGAGAAGTGTGGGGTTTAAATAGAAAATCTCAACATATATTTCTACTAGTCTATGAAAAGATGGATATCACCAGTAATAACCACTTTATTTCTCAGTCTATTATGCTTCTACGATGCTGTACCTTCGGCGAGTATATCTCTATGGTGTCTAGCATCTTCTCCCCAGGCCAATCTGTTTCAGGAAGCCAGACAATCACCTCTACTGGTGGCATATTTGAGCTAGGTTTCTTCACACCAGGTAACTCTCAAAACTATTGCTAATTCCACTATAGGAATGCTTCTTGATAGTGGGAACTTTGTTCTAAGAGATGCATCTGATCCATCCGCTGTAGTATGACAGAGTTTGGATTTCCCAACAGATACTTGGCTGCCGGGTGCAAGGCTTGGATATAATAAGCTCACCAAGGAAAAAGTAATTCTTACGCCATGGAGAACTTCAAGTGATCCAGCACCCGGCCTCTTCTACTTAGAGGTACAACAAAATGGACCAAGTTTTTGGTTACTCTGGAATGGTTCTGAAACTTATTCGACCAGCGGATATTGGACAGGGAAACTCTTCAGCCTCGTTCCAGAAATGGCGGAGAATGATTATGTTTCAAATTTTACTTTTGCTTCAAATGAGAATGGAAGCTATTTTACTTATGTTGTTGCCTCTTCAAATAACTTTATCAGGATTATGCTAGAAATCACTGGTCAGCTCAAGTTATTTATCCGAGGGAAGGAGTTCACACAATGGACTTTGACTTGGATGTGACCACTTGAACAATGTGACGTTTATGGTTCATGTGGTGCTTTCAGCATCTGCAACCAGAAGTACGTGTCTCTTTGTGGCTGCCTGCAAGGATTTGAACCCCAAGTCCCAAAAGATTGGAAATTACAAGATCACTCAAATGGCTATATGAGGAAAACTCCTTTACAATGCAATGATATGAGAAATTCCTCATTTCTTGTAATGCATGATGTTCTCAATCCTATGCTTTCCAAGTCTTCGACAGTTAAGAATGTTGACGAATGTAAATTAATGTGCTTAAGAAATTGCTCATGCACTGCTTTTGCTTATGATTATCAGTGTCTGATTTGGACAGGAGACCTATTCAATCTAAAACAACTAGCATCTACAGGAAAAAGAGGCCAGGATTGGCATGCCCGAGTTACAGGATCTGAGAAGGATCAAATTATATATTCTGCAAAAAAGAAAAAGAGAGAGAGAGCGCTTGGATTGTTATTGGAATACTTGCAGGGTTATTCTTTGTCGTAAGCGTTGTCATGGTCATTTTCAGAAGGAAACAGTCAGTAGGAGCATTGGACATAGTTGAGGATTCCCTCGTGCTGTTCAAGTACAGAGATTTTTTAAAAAAAACAAAGAATTTCTCTGAAAAACTTGGAGAAGGAGGTTTTGGTTCCATTTTCAAGGGTATATTGGCTGATTCAACTGCCATAGCAGTGAAAGAACTTAAATGTCTGCAGCAGGTAGAGAAACAATTTTGCGCTGAAGTGAGAACTATTGGTGCAATCCAACACATTAATCTTGTTCGCCTCCGGGGATTTTGTGTAGAAGCTTCAAAAAGACTTTTAGTTTATGAGTACATGTTGGTGTATAAGTGTGGTTGCTGAAATGTAATTAGAATAGGAAGGTTCTATTCTAGTTAGAAAGGCTGCGTTGGATCATAGTCCAAGTGTACAGCAGAGAATGTAATAGCTTATGCCACTTGTCATTATCTCATAGGGTAATGATTAAATGGCTAAGATTGAGTGATGTAATAGGGAATATGCTTTCTCTAACGGTTTTGTCAGAGTCACAATATATGCATGATTTTGGTGCTGAGCTAATTTAGATAGCCAGCTTCTTCTCCAAGCTCTCTCTCTCTCTCACAGAAATTCACTACTCTATTCTCTAAAAACTCTCTGCATTTTCTTTGAAACCTATTACATGTTTGGTTGAATTAATATTTAATGGTCTGCATATTCTAACATGGCCTCAGAGCTAGGTTTGATCAAGTAATACTGGGCGTTTTTCTGTGCTAAGCTATTGAAGTTGCAGCTGAGCTTGAGTTCTACAGATCTGAGTCTAACATGGCTGGGTCAAGTGGTGGTGAATTGAGAGCACCAATTTTCAATGGTGAGAACTACGATTTCTGGAGCATAAGGATGTTTCTGGAGCATAAGGATGAAGACCATCTTCAAATCTCATGGACTGTGGGATTTGGTGATAAAAGGATTTGATGGTACGGATCTGAAGAAATCAGATGAATCTGATGATAAGAAAAAGGAGACAGAAGAATCAAGTGGGAAAGGCATGGTTGCTGAGGTACTCATGAAGGATGCTAAGGCTCTTGGATTGATTCAAGGAGCAGTTTCAGAAAAGATATTCCCACGAATCTCTCATGAAGAGACATCAAAAGGTGCCTGGAGTATTCTGCAGCAAGAATTCCATGGAGATAAGCAGGTAAGGAGTGTTAAATTGCAAGGCCTTA
The DNA here is from genome assembly GCF_902201215.1 of Prunus dulcis. Taxonomy (NCBI): domain Eukaryota; kingdom Viridiplantae; phylum Streptophyta; class Magnoliopsida; order Rosales; family Rosaceae; genus Prunus; species Prunus dulcis. The sequence continues at coordinate 7,327,540 of NC_047650.1, read as the reverse complement.
GAAGAGAATTTGAATATACAAGAATGAAGGATGATGAATCCTTAACTGTCTATGTTACTAAACTATTTGATTTAATAAATCAAATGAGAAGTTATGGGGAGGAATTGCCTAGGGAGAGAATTGTTCAAAAACTGCTTATTAGTCTGCCATCTACCTATGACTCTATCTGTTCAGTTATTGAACATTCTAGAGATCTAAATGAGATTGAGGTGCAGGAGGTTGTAGCCTCACTAAAGAGCTTTGAGTTGCGTTTAGATAGGCATTCTGAAAACAGAACAGAGAAGGCATTTGCTAGCCTTAGTGTAGATGCCAAACAGACCAAGACTGGAGAACAGAACAACAAGCAGAATAAAAATTGGAAATCCAAAGGCAAGAAGTGGGATAACAAGGCAAGTGAAGGCACTAAAACTCCCTGCAAGCACTGTGGTAAGCTACATTTTGGTGAATGTCGATTCAAGGGCAAGCCAAAGTGTTATAACTGTGATAAGCTTGGCCACATTGCAAAAGACTGCTACAGCAAGAAAACACCACAGCAGGTCAACTATGCTACTCAAGTGGAAGCTGCACCAACAATGTTCTATGCTAGCAATGTAAGTGGTGCTGGTGTAACAAGGGATGAAGAGATCTGGTATTTGGACAGTGGGTGTAGTAATCACATGACAGGAAAAGAGGATTTGTTGGTGGATATTGACAGAAAGGTGACTGCCAAGGTTGAAATGGGAACTGGACAGCTTGTAGAGGTAACTGGAAAAGGCACTCTTGTGGTTGAAACCAAAGCAGGCAAGAGACATATCAAAGAAATAATGCTTGTACCTGGACTGAAAGAGAACTTACTCAGTGTGGGACAGATGATAGAGCATGGCTACTATTTGGTATTTGGAGATCACAAGGTGGAAATCTACAATGACAGCTCTCATACAAATCTGGTGGCAAAAGTTCAGATGAAAGGAAATAGAAGCTTTCCTTTGAAATTGCAGGCTGAAATGCACTTAGCTTATAGAGCAGGTGTAGACCATTCCACTGACCTCTGGCATAGAAGATTTGGACATCTCAATATGAGTAGTCTGAAACTGTTGAAAGAGCAAGATATGGTAGTAGGGCTGCCAGAAATTAAAGAAGTTAAAGAGGTGTGTGAGGGTTGTGTTCTAGGCAAGCAGAGTAGAGAAGCATTTCCAAGAGAAGCTATCTCTAGAGCATCAACTCCACTAGAACTTATTCACAGTGACATCTGTGGTCCTATGCAGACAGTTACCAAAGCTGGAAATAGGTTCTTTCTCACTTTCATAGATGATTGCACAAGGATGTGTTGGGTCTATTTCTTAAGGCACAAGTCAGAAGCTCTTTGTGTGTTTAAGAAGTTCAAAGCCACTGTGGAATTGCAAAGTGGCTACAAACTGAAAAAATTGAGAAGTGACAGAGGAGGAGAGTACACTTCAGTGGAGTTTGAGAGGTTCTGTGATAATGCAGGCATTGAAAGGCAGCTCACAACCTCATACACACCACAGCAAAATGGTGTGGCAGAGAGGAAGAATAGAACTATAGTAGAAATGGCCAAATGTTTGATGTTGGAAAAGAAAATTCCATTTGATTTCTGGGCAAAGGCAGTCAACACATCTGTGTACATTTTGAATAGATGTCCAACTAAAGCCTTGAGCAAAAGGACACCATTTGAGGCTTATGGTGGGAGGAAACCAGGAGTTAAGCATCTAAAGGTATTTGGTTCATTGTGTTATGCTCATGTACCAAAACAGCAAAGACAGAAGCTAGATTTGGCAAGCAAGAGGTGTATTTTTCTGGGGTATGGCAGCTGTGAGAAAGGATACAGGCTGTACAATATTGAAACTGGAAAGGTATTGTTTCAAGAGATGTGATATTTAGTGAGAATGAGTGTTGGGATTGGAATGCAAAGAAGGAAACTAGTGTGAACATTCAGCTCACTGAAATCAGAGAAGAAGAACAAGGAGCAGAAGGGAGTTCTTATGAATTTGAAGAACAATTGGAAGTGAATGAGATGCCTAGCTTAAACACTGAAACCAGTGACCTAGAAAGGGTCACAGGATCACAGGATGTTGATCATACTCCTCTCAAGTACAAGAGCATTGCAGAAATTTATGAAAAATGCAACATGTGCATTATAGAACCAGAAAGTTTTGAAGAGGCAGCAAAGGATGACTCTTGGAAGAAAGCAATGGAAGATGAAATCACCATGATTGAGAAGAACAATACATGGGAGCTTGTGAATAGACCATTTGATAAACCAATCATTGGAGTCAAATGGGTCTATAAGACTAAACTGAACCTAGATGGATCTGTGCAGAAGAATAAGGCTCGGCTGGTTGCAAAGGGATATTCTCAAAAGCCTGGAATAGACTTCAATGAGACCTTTGCACCAGTGGCTCGGCTTGATACTGTGAGAACCTTGGTGGCTGTAGCTGCACAGAGAAACTGGATCTGTTTCAACTGGATGTAAAGTCTGCATTTCTTAATGGAGTGCTAAGTGAAGAAGTGTATGTAGATCAACCATCTGGTTTTGTGATACAAGGAAGTGAAGATAAGGTGTATAAGCTGAAAAAGGCCTTATATGGTTTGAAACAAGCTCCAAGAGCTTGGTATGATGAGATAAATTCCTATTTCATCAAAACTGGTTTTTATAGAAGTCCAAGTGAAGCTACTTTGTACACTAAGATGTCTACAAGTGGTATTCTCATTGTGTCTCTATATGTAGATGATATTATCTACACAGGAAGTTCAAAAGAAATGATGGCTGCATTCAAGGATGATATGATGAGACAATATGAGATGACTGACCTAGGACTGCTTCATCATTTCCTTGGTCTTGGGGTCCTACAAACTGATCTTGCATCTTCCTACACCAGAAGAAGTATGCAAAGACCTTACTTGACAAATTTGGACTTAAGGATTGCAAGTCTGTTGCAACACCACTGGCAGTGAATGAAAAGTTGTCAAAAGTGGATGGAAGTGAACTAGCAGATGAGACTTTGTATAGGCAAATGGTGGGGAGCTTGCTCTATCTGACTGCAACCAGACCAGATATCATGTTTGCAGCAAGCCTCTTGGCTAGATTCATGCATAATCCAACCAAGAAGCACATGGGAACAGCAAAGAGAGTGCTGAGATATGTTCAAGGCACCATAAACTATGGAATTGCCTATGATAAGGGAAAAGGAGCAGTGTTAATAGGCTATTGTGATAGTGATTGGAGTGGAAGTGAAGATGACATGAGGAGCACATCAGGCTATGCTTTCAACTTGGGGTCAGGTGCATTTTCTTGGGCTTCAATCAAGCAAAGTAGTGTTGCTCTGTCAACAGCAGAGGCTGAGTACATGAGTGCAGCAGAAGCTACTGCACAGGCTATGTGGCTGAGGTTTGTGTTATCAGATTTTGGAGAGGAACAGGTAGAACCAACTCAGTTGTTGTGTGACAACACTTCAGCTATTGCTATATCAAAGAATCCTGTTCATCATCACAAAACCAGACACATCAACCGCAGGTTTCACTTCATAAGAGATGCTCTTCAAAATGGTGAGATCGACTTGCTATATTGCAAAACTGAAGAGCAGCTTGCTGACATTTTCACCAAGTCTTTAGCAAGAGATAGATTTGAGTATTTGAGGAAAGCTCTAGGAGTTATTTCAGCACAACACTTAGAAGGGAGTGTTGGTGTATAAGTGTGGCTGCTGAAATGTAATTAGAATAGGAAGGTATTCTAGTTAGAAAGGCTGCGTTGGATCATAGTCCAAGTGTACAGCAGAGAATGTAATAGCTTATGCCACTTGTCATTATCTCATAGGGTAATGATTAAATGGCTAAGATTGAGTGATGTAATAGGGAATATGCTTTCTCTAACGGTTTTGTCAGAGTCACAATATATGCATGATTTTGGTGCTGAGCTAATTGAGATAGCCAGCTTCTTCTCCAAGCTCTCTCTCTCTCTTACAGAAATTCACTACTCTATTCTCTAAAAACTCTCTGCATTTTCTTTGAAACCTATTACATGTTTGGTTGAATTAATATGCAAGATAATGGTCTGCATATTCTAACAAATCCATGATTATGCAGGAAGAACAACAGCTTGAAGTGGGCGAACATACTCCGTCTGAAGTTACACATGCCATGAACACCACGTCTAAAATATCGATAGTCCAAAAACACGAAAATTTCGATGAAAATATCAGGATATTATCTATATCAATAAAAAATGAATAAAAATCACTGAAATTGTAGGAAAAACTTGAAAATTTTTATTGAAACTTTGGAGAATGTTTATTTATTCAATTATCTATTAGTTTATCACAAAATATTGAAGGAAATGAATTGCATGATGGGTTTAACTGATTTAAGTTGATTATATAGTGAGCTAACAAACATTGTGAATGTAGAAAATATGTAGTAACTAATAAAAGAAGATTAAACACACCATAATCATTTATATATAATGATTTACTACAATATTGCATGGTAAGATATATGAGTGACTTAGTACCACATAGAGTTCTCCTTTGTGTATTATCACAAAAACATAAGCAACATGGCGGCTAAGTAATTGGAGGAGTGAAATGGCAAGGGTTCGAATCCCCTTTGCGTGTTCTTTGTGTTTTTTTTTTTCCTATTTTTCATTACATCGATATTTTTGATATTCTAACGATATTATAGCAATATTTTGATAAAATATTGCTAAAGTGTGAGCAAAATTATACATCGATATTTTCCAATATTATCATCAATATTATCGATATTTATACGATATGTATATCAATATGTTCTGAAATATCCGTGACCCGAAAAAATGATAATATCCTCGATATTTCGTCGATATTATCGATATTTTAGACTATGCATGAACGTGAGCAACAAGTCGTACAAGCCCCCTGGCTCCTTCTCTTCCAGCAACTCCAAAGCATAAGAGACCATGTCACATCCCGGGATCAACTCCGCCGTAGCACGATATTGTCCGCTTTGGGCCCCCTCTCTGCCCTCACGGTTTTGTTTCTGGGAGCTCACGAGCAACTTCCCAGTGGGTCACCCATCCTGGGATTGCTCTGGCCCCCAACTCGCTTAACTTCGGAGTTCCTACGACTTCGAAGCCAGTGAGCTCCCAAAAGGCCTCGTGCTAGATGGATGCGGGTGTGCACATATAAGGCACATCACCCCCCCTCCGTTGGTTGATGTGGGATCTTACAATCCACCCCCCTTAAGGGCCCGACGTCCTCGTCGGCACACTCGCACCACACGACAGAGTGGCTCTGATACCAAATTGTCACACCCCGGGATCGGCTCCGCCGTAGCACGATATTGTCCGCTTTGGGCCCCCCTCTCTGCCCTCACGGTTTTGTTTTTGGGAACTCACGAGCAACTTCCCAGTGGGTCACCCATCCTGGGATTGCTCCAGCCCCCAACTCGCTTAACTTCGGAGTTCCTACGACTCCGAAGCCAATGAGCTCCCAAAAGGCCTCGTGCTAGATGGATGCGGGTGTGCACATATAAGGCACATCACCCCCTCTCCGTTGGTTGATGTGGGATCTTACAGACCAACTCTTCCAAACATACCGATCAAAGAAGCAATTCACACAAACCTCTCTTTTGTACCTACTGTGAGGATACTACTCATCTAGTCAACAAGTGTTATTATTTGCATGATTTTCCTACTTGGCAAAAGCTTCATGGCAAAGATGTCAAGCCACCCAATCGCTCCAAGAAACCCTCCATAGCAAACCAGACACAATCTGCTCCACCACCCGCCGCAGAAGTTTCAAATTCTCCGTTGAGGAGTATGCTCAACTCAAGTCTTTGCTTCGTGATGGTAAACCTCGTGCTAATTTCACAGGTAAAATACCTTCTTTTTGTGCCCTTATAGGTTCATCATCCACAAATCCTTGGATACTTGACAGTGGAGCCACTGATCACATTGTGCCTCCTTCCGGGCTATCTGTTACTACCCACTCAACTCCACTGTTGATCTTCCTGATGGGTCTCATGCAAAAATCAGTGGCATTGGTTCTTCATCTTTGGGTCCAGACTTATCTGTTGATGGAATTCTTTGTGTGCCTTCCTTTTGTGTTAATTTACATTTTGTTAGCAAACTTACATCTCGTCTCAACTGTTCTATTCACTTCTTCCCTACCTTTTGTGTCTTACAAGACCTAACTTCGAAGAGGATGATTGGCCTGGGGAAACAAGTTAATGGCTTATACTACTTGCTCACGAAAGAGAGCGTCAACACTCCACCATCCACATCCAATGCCACCACATGCCACCTCAATCACAAATCCACTGCTCTCTGGCATCAACGCTTAGGTTATCCCTCCAAAGAACCATCCAAATTTTTGTCTCAAACAATTTCTGGAATTTTATTTGATTTGCACCATCTTTGCCCTTAGCTAAGCAAACTCGTTTCCCTTTTTCTTCCAGTTCAATAAAAACTGCTCCTTCTTTTGATTTAATTCATTGTGATATTTGGGATCTTCACCACATTGCATCTCATTCAGGTGCACGATACTTTCTGACCATTGTTGATGATTACACACGCTGCACTTGGCTTCACCTCATGCATCATAAATCTGACACACAACAAATTCTCAAGAATTTCCTTGCTTATGTCCACAATCACTTTCATTATTCTGTCAAAAGTGTTTGTTCCGATAATGGGACTGAATTTGTGTCTATGATCTCTTTCTTTGGTGAACATGGCATCACTTTTCAACGCTCATGTCCTTCCCCTCTACAACAAAATAGAGTGATTGAACGCAAACATAGGCATTTACTTAATGTTGGTCAAGCTCTTCAATTTCAAGCTTATCTTCCTCTTCCTTTTTGGGGAGAAAGTGTTCTCACTGCTGCCTACCTTATCAATCGCCTTCCCATGCCTAACCTCAACAAAAATCACCATATGAAATGCTTCACCAAACACCTCCTACATATAATCATCTTGGTGTCTTTGGGTGCCCTTGTTATGCTACCAACACCAACTCACCTTCCAAATTTTCACCTAGGGCTCGTTGTTATGTCTTTGTGGAATATCCATTGCGCCAAAAGGCTTATAGAGTCTATGACCTTTCCACTCACAAGTTTTTCTCTACATGTGACGTCGTGTTTCATGAACATGTCTTTCCTTATCACACCCCATTGCTTATGCACCTTTTCTTAACCCTTTTCCATCCATTTTTCCCTCTAAAACACAATCCCAACCTCAAACAACGTCCAAAACGACAAACTGCCCAAAAACGATCAATCACCCATCCTCTGGCAATCGATCGCTTTTTGACAGAGAGCATTCAAACTCTCCATGGTGATCTCCATGAAGAAGTTTACATGACCCTTCCTCCGGGCCTTTTTCGACATGGGGAGAGTACTTCAGTTTGTCGACTACACAAGTCCCTTTATGGTCTCAAACAAGCTCCATGACAAAAAGCAGGATTTACACAATCTCTCTCAGATTATTCTCTCTTCATTCGTACTTGTGGTACATCATTTACTATTGTTTTAATCTATGTTGATGACATGGTGATCACAGACAATGACGAGAATGCTATACGTAACTTGAAGTCTTTTCTTCATAATCAATTTCACATTAAAGATTTGAGACATTTGAAGTATTTTCTTGGGCTAGAGATTGCAAGATCAAAGGCAGGAATTGTGATCTCCCCAACTAAAGTACACACTTGATATACTCGATGATGCAAGTCTTCTAGGTGCTCAACTAGTAGACTTTTCTATGGAGCAAAACTTGAAGCTCACAAACAGTGATGGTGAAATGCTCAATGATCCTTCACGGTTTAGACGATTGGTGGGAAGATTAATCAACCTTACAATCACTCGACTAGAGATTACTTATGCAGTCAACATTTTGAGCCAATTTACGCATCAACCAAAGGAACCACATTTGGATGCCGCTTTACGTATTCTTCGCTATTTGAAAGGTAGTCCAGGTCAAGGATTACTTTTCTCTTTAAACAGCAAGTTGCCTTTGATAGGTTATTGTGAATCCAATTGGGCAAACCGCCCCATGACAAAAAGATCCACTTCAGGCTACTGTGTTTTCTTGGGAATTCACTTATCCCCGAAAACAAAGAAACAGAAAACGGTATCTCGTTCATCTGCTGAAGCAGAATATCGTTCCATGGCAACTGCTACTTGTGAGCTGACCTGGTTGCGATATCTTCTAAAAGATCTACAAGTCACCAATTTAGGTCCTGCAAAATTGTTCTGTGACAACCAAGTATCCCTTCATATTGCTGCCAATCCTGTTTACCACAAACGCACGAAACACATTGAGAGTGATTGTCACGTTTTTCGAGAGAAGATACAGGCTGGACAGATTGCTACCTCATTTGTTCCATCTGTGTCATAGTTAGCAGATTTGTTCACAAAAGCCCTTGGAAGTATTGCTTTCCACAATCTTGTACGCTAGTTGGGTATTCTTAATATCCATGCTCCAACTTGAGGGGGAGTTTTGGAAATTAGGAAGTTTCTTTATTTCCTTTTTCTGTAATTAATTGTAATTGATTTAGGAGTTGTCTCCAAGTAAACCTTGGATTCCTTGTAGGGTTTGTAAATCTCTCTATATATTCCTAGCCTTCTGGCTTTATCAATATACAAAGAAATATTATTCTCAGCATAGTCTCCAATTTGACAAAACTATTAAAGTACGTGTAGTTTCCAGCGGAATGGTATGGATAAAGCTTGGTTGAATATTTTGGGATTTTCTTCACTTTTTTCTCTTTTGTTTGTTTGTTGTGCAATATAAATTTGTGGTTGACTACAAATTCAGTTATGATATAAGCATCTGAAGAAGCTCTTCTGCCACATTTTCTAAGATTGTGCATAAGATGACTCTGTCCCAGTCTTCACATTATATTTTTGCATATACAATAGTCTAATTAGGCGAGATTCGACAAGGAGGAATCTCCAAATCCTCCAAAGAGATCCGCCGAGGCAAGGTCTGTTAAGGTGAGGTATACCTAGGGGAGGTCCGCTAAGGAGATATCCACCAAGACCCAATTCGTCAAAACCAAGGAAGAGGCCATTTAAATGACTTACATAGAGTATTATACTTAATATATTAATATATGTATATGTATAAAAGGACCAAAGCAAGCAGCGAATGGGAGGTTCTGATGATTTACTCCTGAAGTGTTTAGGCAAGAAGGAACAACTTGTAGCCATGATTGAAGTCCACGAGGGAATATGCAGAGCTCGTCAAACTGGCATCAAGATGAGACGGGTTTTGAGAAGGCATGGCTATTATTCGCCAACCATCCTCAAAGATTGCATCAACTATGCCAAGGGATGTCAAGATTATCAAAGGCATGACCAGATCCAACATGTTTCTGTGGGACCTATGAACCCCATCATGAAGGTTTGACCTTTCAAAGGTTGGGCTATAGATGTGATTTGTCAAATCCACCTGAAATCATCCAAAGGCCACAAGTACATTTTGGTGGCCACCGACTTCTTCATGAAGTGGGTGAAGGCCGTCCCACTCAAAAAGGTTACCTAAGACAAGATGATAGAATTCATTTAAAAGACTATCATCTACCGATTCAGCTTACCCGAGTCCATCATGACTGATCGATGGATGACTTTCATAGGTGAAGTTGTCCAAGCGACCAAGAGAAATTAGAGTTAGGATGGTTCAATCCACCCCATACAATCCTCAACCAAATGGCCAACAATAAGGTGATAAAAGGGATTTTGGAAAAATTGATCGATAATAATCCCAAAGAATGACATTCTCTCTTCTCCAACACTCTATGGGCATATAAGACCTCAAAAAAGGTTTGGTACAAGGACAACATTATTAGCCCTAACTTACGGCCATGATGTCGTCCTACCTCTTGAAATTTTGGTGAAAATTTAAGGGTGGCTCATCACGCCAAATGGAGTAAGGATTAATATAATCAAGCCATGGCGCAAGAGTTGGAAGACCTTGACGAGATCAGGTTGGCCTTGGAGATCCATGTGGAGGGCAATAGCCTTGGAAAAACCATTGTGGGTGTGGAAATGATAACCATCCCTCGTAAGAAACTACAAAGGTCATTATCTTTCTTCGTCGTTACATCCAGGAAGCAATGAAAAGCGAATATGTGGCTGTCAATAACCCACTGATTTTGTGGAAAGCCTAGTACACACTTGAAATTCCAAGATTTCAAGTTAGTGTCTAAGTATAATTCGGCGATGCACATAATTACCTCCTTGATGAAGTTATGTGAGGATATGCTTGAAAAACCCTCAGTACTTTCCATGTCTCAAATGTGTTCAAGAAAGAGAAATATAGGCACAGTGGCTTTACAAAGTACTTCGAGCTGGTATCTTGCCTTTCATTGGCCAAGCAGAAAAATGAGCTTATGTTGAAAAATCACTAATATCACCTAACAAGCTTAATACCATTCCCTGAAGTGAATGTTGCATCTCAAGAAGTCAATGCCACCTCCGCTCGTGGCAATACCCACAAACGTGGGCAAGGAGGCAAGCGTGGCCACTGGCAAGGAAAAAGAAAATATCATGGTGGCCACTCATATGGCTTGGGTCCAAGGAGCAATCCAGCCACGAGCGAAAAAAATATATCCCAAAATAAGAGGACAACTAAGACAAGTAATACGCCTAGAAATGTTGAGGGCGCTTGCCAGAGGTGTGGTGTAAAGAGACATTATGAAAGGACCCGCCCCGAATTTTTCAAAATCCGAGGTGAATCTTGTGGAATTCTCGACATCACCCCGATGCCGGGCCAACATACTAAAGACCGAGACTTTCTGCACAAAATTTCGGCAGAGTCTCCCCTATAAATTGGACATTTCCCAACATTTCAACCTGTGTAAAAACACATTTAATATTCCCAACGGGCAGCATGCACAAAATAATTTCATGCAATTCACATAAACGGCCTTCGGCCTTCCAATAATTCTCAACTACCAAGCATGCTAGCAAATCAATTCATGCCTTAAACAAGGCAAACGATAAATTCAAATATAAATTATGACTACTAAATTTCAACATACATCATCTAACTTTTCCGATTTCAACATACGAGGTTTTAACCTCCTAACACAATCACATCTATGTTCGCAGCGGCACCTAATAACCTTAGGCTGCCTACGTACCCTCACTGAGGGATCAAGCCACACGTATTCTTCCTTAAAACCCAATTTCGCACATAGGCAATACCTTATTTCATTTCTCTGTATTTCATATAATCTCCCCATACGCTGGTACTACCAACGGCGACCATATCATACTATCACAATATCTCCCCATACGCCGGTACAACCAACGCCACGTATGGGCCCTGTCTCAACGCCGGATAACCTACGCCACGTGAGACCTAAACATCATATCACAATATCTCCCCATACACCGATACAACCAACGCCATGTATGGGGTCTGTCGACACGCCAGATAACCTACACCACGTGCGACCATACCATACTATCACAATATCTGCCTATACGCCGGTACAACCAACGCCACGTATGAGACTTGTCTTAACGCCGGATAACCTACGTCACGCGAGACCTGAACATCATATCACAATATCTCCCCATACGCCGGTACAACCAACACCACGTATGGGGTCTGTCGACACGCAGAATAACCTACGCCACGTGTACCTCACCATAATATCACAAGATCTCCCCATACGCCGGTACAACCAACGCCACGTATGGGGCCTGTCTCAATGCCGGATAACCTACGCCACGCGAGACCTCAACATCACATCACAGTATCTCCCTATATGCCGGTACAACCAACGCCACATATGGGGTTTGTCGACATGCCGAATAACCTATGCCACATGCGACCTCACCATAATATCACAAGATCTCCCCATACGCAGGTACAACCAACGCCACGTATGGGGCCTGTCCGCATGCCGGATAACCTACGCCACGTGGGACCTAACATTCACATGGTGGTACTTGTAGTGTAACCAAAATCCGGGGAGGTACCTAAGGTAGTGCGTATAGCACTTCAAACTAACATTCTAGACTCCTTTTATACCTTTACAAACATATATAAATATATAATTTACTTCTAATATTGTGTAAACCTCAACAATAGTCTAGCACCCGATAATCCCCCTCGGAAGGTGAGATTACTCCGGGAGACTCACGGTCAACAAAGGGTCAAACTACCCTAACCCGGGTTAAACTGGCCCACGGGGCCCACGACCTCCAAATTCCGATCCGAAAGTTCCTATGGGTTCTACAAGGTATAGGACACCCGTCCTGCAAGTTTGGTTCAGATCGGACGGTCAGATCGCTCGCGATCGCACGATCTGACGGTTAATATAAAATATAAACTTTAAATTATTAAATCGGAACATCCGAGACTCCAATTCACGATCCGTGAATTTCTACACGATCCTAGAAATACTAGATTAAATATATTAAATTTGAGACCATCCAACGGTCCTAACCTATCGAACCCAGATAACACGCAATAGGCGGTATCCGTTCGATAGTCAAACGACGTCCAAATTGAGATCCGTGAAATCCTACGCACTCGTGACAACCTAAGGATCTCATCGAGACACAGTGAAACTCCACTACACTTGGCTACGCGCCGGTAGTGCTGGGTGCCCAAAGCGATTACGCATCGCCGAAAAATCTCAAAACCACGGCTCCAAACTCCTATCCTAGGTATAACACCCTATTTGGAGCCACTTTTGTTCTTGGACCTACCCCAAAAACTGACCGGAAGTGGCCGGAATCGAAATCCCAAAACTGGCCAAATTTCAATTTGTAAATCGAATTACCTGAAAGGACCCTCCCCGAATTTCCCAAAACCCGAGGCGAATCCTGTGGAATTCCTGATATCACCCTGATGTCAGGCCCACTTACTAAAGACCGAGACTTTCTGCCGAAATTTCGGCAGAGTCTCCCTTAAAAATTGGACATTTCCCAAAATTTCAACCTGCATAAAAACGCATTTAATATCCACAACTGGCAGCATGCACAATATAATTTCATGCAATTCACATAAATGGCCTTCGGCATTCCAATAATTCTCAACTACCAAGCATGCTAACAAATCAATTTATGCCTTAAGCAAGGCAAACGATAAATTCAAAATATAAATTATTACTATTAAATTTCAACATACGAGGTTTTAGCCTCTTAACACAATCACATTTTCATCTCAATTTCAGGACCAACAACAAGGTCCGAACCAATCTCCATAATGACTAACATTTAGTCTGCGGCTGCACCTAATAACCTTAGGCTGCCTACGTACCCTTCTTGAGGGATCAAGCCACACGTAGTTCTTCCATAAAACCTAATTCCACACATAGGCAATACCTTATTTCATTCCTCTGTATTTCACATAATCTCCCCATACGCCGGTATAACCAACGCCACGTATAGGGCCTGTCAACACGCCGGATAACCTACGCCACGTGCGACCATGCCATACTATCACAATATCTCCCCATACGCCGGTACAACCAACGCCACGTATGGGGCCTGTCTCAACGCCGGATAACCTACGCCACGCGAGACCTGAACATCATATCACAATATCTCCCCATACGCCGGTACAATCAACGCCATATATGGGGCCTGTCCACACGCCTGATAACCTACGCCATGTAGGACCTAACTTTCACAAGGTGGTACTTGCAGTGTAACCAAAATCCGGGGATGTGCCTAAGGTAGTGCGTATAGCACTTCCCTCATCTCTGCCTCACGATTTTGTTTCGGGGCCATTAAATGGACTCAATTATTCATTTCAACATAAAAAGAAGTCATTTGAGAATATTTGACCCCTAAAATTGACTCTATGTTGCATTTACCTCAACCAACCCTAGCTGACGGTACAGATTGGTATTGTTGAATTGGTTTAGTTTGTTTCAATTTTGTTTTAGCAGATCTTTTGTGTCCCTTTGACGCCTCAATCTCTAATTTGAATTCTCATCAAATTGGCCATGCCTAGTCTTTACCTCAGGAAAACTTAGCTAACAGTACAGACTTGTATTGTTGAACTAGTTCAGTTTGTTTGATTTTTATTTTAGTAGATCTTTTGTGTCCTTTTAAAGCCTCAATCTCTAATTTGAATTCTCATCAAATTAGCCACGCCTAGTCTTTGCCTCAACCAACCTTAGCTGACGGTACAGACTTGTATTGTTGAACTGGTTCAGTTTGTTTGATTTTTACTTTAGCAGATCTTTTGTGACCCCTTGAAGCCTCAATCTCTAAGTAGAATTTTCATACTTTTGTTCTCATAAAATTGACCACTCCTAGCCTTCACCTTAACCAAGCCTTGTTGATGGTATAACTAGTATTGTTGAACTTGTTAAGTTTGTTTCATTTTTATTTTAGCTGATCTTGTGTGTCATTTTGAAGCCTCAATCTCCATTTTGAATTCTCATATTTTTTTTCTCATCAAATTGATTAGTACTTGTTTGTATGATCATGAGTAGTACTAGTTGACTAGTCATACAATTGAATAGGTTCTTTAGATATTGTTCATGGTTGAATTAGTGTGTCTACTTACCCCTTCCACCTAGTTACCAATTACACAAACTTCTCCAGGAATCCCCATATATGACTTCTATAGTTAACCAATAATGCTATGAGAACCAACTAGTTTACTAATATTTTAATACTAGCTTATGTGGCACATGACATCATAGTTATGTCTGTTGCCACTTCATTTTATTTTAACTTAATATTTTTTTTTCTCATTTATCATCTTAGTTTTCTAATTTAGTTTAAGTCCTAGGGTCAACCGTAATACCTTCTTTCATCATCGCAATGACGCTGCTGCTATTGCAACATCTCATCATCAGTGTGAAGAGGAGATGTGGTGAGATTCAAGAATGGAGCTGGCAACACCATTTTTGTGGCGTCACTATGAAGGCACTGATGACGGAGAAAGGAACTGCGAGCGACTCTAGAATAAGACATAAAAATTGAATTGGAAAAATAAGGAAGTTTGATAGTGAGAAAAGATAAAAATGAAGTAAGTTAAAATAGATGATGTGGCAAGTGACATGGACTGCCATGTCATGTGCCACATGTAACACCCAAGACCCAATTTAATCGTTTTGTTCAATTTAAGTAATTGTGAAATTACAATTTTACCCTTGGGGTGTAGGGTCACTTTGGTCACTTTTTGATCCGGAAGGATCTTGGGGCAATAAGTGACACCGTTACCTAGAGCTCATCAATACGAGTTTGTAGAAATGCGGCACGCCCAATTCTAAGCTATAATGAAGGAGGAAAGGTATGAAAATAAAAAGGATGTAAATGAAAATTTTAAATTTGTTACTGTAGCAAACTAGTAATAGTGACCGGGCCGATTTTCTTATTTTTCTCCTTCTTCCCCTGCCACTACTTCTTCTTCCTTGGCAATTCGCAACATTGTGCACCTGTTGGTCGTGCCACCTTCACGAAAAAATTTCCCTTCATCCTCCTCTACAAAACACACAAAATCCGATTCGATTTGTTGGCGGTGAGCTCGATTTGAAGTTGAGAAAAGGGTTAGTTTTTTCCCACTGTGTTCTTGCATTTTTCAGCAATTCCGATGGCCATTTCCATCGAGTGAGGTATAAAAATCCATCCCCTCTTCATGCTCTATATGTTTATCTAGGTATTGTAGATCGATTTTGAGGCTTTACAGATAGTTCAAAATACCCATTTTTGGCCGACAGTTTCAGCTTTGTTCCTACTAGTTCTGGCTAGATTTTGGCGTGGCCCAAGAACAAAAGTTGCTCCACTAGTTGTCCTGATCATGTAGGTATAGGTATTGTTTGGTGTTTTGAGAATTTTCCAGTCGCCAGAATTTTCTAAAGACACCCACTCCCTGCCGGCTCTTGTGGCGGAGCTTGGGCCATGTTTGGGTGGCCCATTTGGTCTTAAAAAGATCCTCATGTCATCCCGAGCACGACAGTATGCTCGGATTTGAATTTGGTTATCGTTTGACGGTCGATCGTAGTTACGTATATTAGGCATTATCTAGGTTCGATATGTTCGGACTGTTGGATCAACTCCATTTCCATATATGTTGATCTAGTACCTCTAGGATCTTGTAGGAATTCGCGGGTCGAGAATCGGAGTCTTGGATGCTCCGATTCAATGATTCAAAGATTAGGTAAAACAGTGACCGTCCCATCATGTGATCATGAGCAATCCGACCGCTCGATCCAGACCAAACTTTTAGGATGTATTTAGTAAACTTTGTTGAACCCGTAGGAACTTTCAGATAAGAAATACGAGATTGTGGGCCCTGCAAGCCCCGTTGACCAAAAATGAAAAGTTTGACCAAACCACTGACCATGGGTCTTTTGAGACCGTTCTGTCTTTTGAAATAGATTTCAAGTTCAAATCCCCAAATCTTCATTACTAAACTAGAAAGAAGAATTTAAAGTCCCTTGATGCAAGATGTATTTGTGCCTTTTGATATAATAGGAAAAGTCGAGTATATATCGACAAACAATGTGTTTAAGCAAAATGTGAATAAGATATAACGGAAAGTAGGTAGCGAGAGGCTCACTAAAATTCTATGATAAACTAAAAAGAAAGAGATTTCTATGCATTAGCTTGAACACATCGGGGATTTATTTACGTAGCTCTTAGTAGGGGTGTGCGTTTGGAAGATATGATTATGGGGTTTCCAGGGATTTCTTTTGTTAGTATTATTATTATTATTATTATTGTTGTTGTTGTTGTTGTTGTTATCATTAATATTATTATTATCGCTTTATTTTGATGACTGTTATTATAATTCACTCATGGCTTGATAGAGGGGTTGGTGTCAGTAAGGATCAAATTAAATGTCGATTATATGTTTACACTCAAATATATGTTTATGTGTTTGGGTTGTGGGTACATTGGATATCGATGCGGGTTTTAAAAAGGGTATCTTGGAAAGTGAATAATAAGGGTTATGAATTCTCGTTTGCTGAGTGGTATGTTATTTGTATGTGGAAAGTGAGTTGAGAATGGATGTTGAAAGTTATGGGTGATCTAATTCAAACTAGTGAATTTTTTAGGATGGAATACGTGATTATGGGAATTTCGGGAATGCGTATTATTATTACTATTATTAGTGTTGCTATGAATATAATTTATAAAGGGTTATGGTGACTTCGGGTATGTTATGGATTTTGGTTTTGGTGCATTAGTTTATATAGTTATAGGACTTTGAATTGCAATATATTTTAAAATGTAGGAAGTAACATGTATATATTGGTGGGCTTATTTAGTTTCAATGTTTTTCTTAATTATGGTTTTAATATGGTTTTCAAAACAAGGAAGAAAGGGTATTATCTTATTTTATATATATTTTTGCTATATGAAAACGATTTGTTTTGAAAATTGGATTTCGAGAGTATTATCTTTATTATATTAGTTTATGAAAGTGGATTTTGGATCTTGGCAATGACACGCCATCTCATGTAGGCCCCTGGGATACTGATATTGGAATTGATGGATAATGGATACTTGGAAACTATGGTTATGGTTTGGATATGATCGGAACCCGAGCACCCTTGACAAGGTGTTTCGTAGACCCATAGCGGGGTAGTTTGCACGCATAGGACTCGTCACAGGTGCAAGAGTATTAAGGATTTTGCTGTGAGTACTGGGAGTCTAGTCCCCGTTGGACGACTTGTCCCCGGCCACATGGTTGTTGAGGATTCCTCCATGTGATCTAGTCAAACGATCCGTGGATTGGATTGTTTTTCCTTGGTACATGATGATGGTGTGAGGTGTGTGTATTTATATATATATGTGTGGATTCGTTTTCGGGTTGAGATTTTTGAACTTGTGCTTCATGAGTACTCGGCACAGGTATGAATGTTTAATTCATGGATTGGAAAGTGTTGTTTGGTAACATACACCTTGGATAGGGTATTGTTGCGGGGATGAACTGACATAAGGGAAGGAATTTATAAAGTGTTCAGTGTGTGCCTTGTCGGATTTGAAGTTGTAGATGAATCTAAAATTAATGGTTGGTTTTACATTAAATAATATTATATCATCTGAAATCGTGATTGTCGATATAAGAACTACGTGTGGCTTGATCTCTCACCAAGGGGTACATAGGTAGCCTAGGGTGTCACCTAGGTGCAACCGCGACTTAAACTGTTACTTTTGTTTAGTTTGATTTGAAAATGTCAAGGAGCCTAAAGCCTAGTCGAGGTGAGATTAAATGCTTGGTTATATTTCAGTTTTACTAAATAGTTGTGGTTAAAATGTGTTTGTGATCATGATGAGTCTGAAACCTATTTGAATGGATGATTGATCATGTTCTGAGTATTTCAAACTACTTGTGATTGATATCTTTTTCCAAACAGTGTGGCAAGTGTATGGAAACTTTGTTTTAATTCCCTCACGATTTTCTGTTGTGCACCCTGAACTTCTGTAGGGCATTTCTAGTTTTTAAATTTCCATTGAACTTCATTTCAGTTGTAAACTGGAGTCTTCCTTAGAATTGCTCTGTTATCGCTCATGTAGGGTTGGATTTAAGGTAAGATGCCTATTATGTGAACGGTGTGCTTTTACATTATGCATGCTGAAGTTAGGGAATCTTAAATTGTGTTTTAACAGGTTGAAAAATTTGGGAAATGTCCGTTTTCAAGGGAGACTCTACCGAAATTTTGGCAGAATGTCTCGAACTACTTCTCCTTTGATTTGGAGAAGAGGTTTTCGGTAGTCAGTGGGCCCGACATCAGATTGATGTCGGAAATATTACAAGATTCGTCCCGGATTTTGAGGAATTCGGGGCGGGTCCTGTCACCACATCAGTTGGTATTAAAATATGGGTAAACTAGTTTGTGCCCGTAGTGTTATTGATAGGTGGCAATCCTGCATTGGAGAGTAGGAAAGGTTTATTAGGGAAATGGGGAAATAGGAAATTTCACTTACCCGAAAGTTTATGAAATTCCGACTTTGCTACACGACTTTTTTTTGGTCTCAATCTCATGCCTAAACTTTGATTTTACTACCATTTTCATACCTTCGTTAGTTGGACTGTCAAGTTTTCTGTTAAACGATGACATGACATTTATAGCTCCACGTTGACCCAATGAATTTGTGCCACATAGATCATAAACAATTAAAAAATTGTATGATTTTATAAATAATTATAATTAATAAAGTTAAAATTTGAAAATCAAATGTATAAAAAATAAAATTTAAAAAAAGTTACCCAAGAAAAAAAAATAACACTAAAAACTAAAACAAGAACATTCAAAAGAACCTTACCTTTCAAGTCCACCACCATCCACCCACCCACGTTACCCCCTCTCTCTCTCTCTCTCTCTCTCTCTCTCTCTCTCTCTCTCTCTCTCTCAGCCCCAACCTTACCTTTAACTCCATCACCATCCACCCACTCATGTTGACCCATTGAATCTTCAAAACTCCAACACAACAACCAAGGGCAGAATCATGAATTTTTTAATGGGTGGACTAGCTAAAGTTATTATCTTAAAATTTAATGAATTTTTTTTTTTTTTGGGTACTTACAATTTCTATAGTCTTTCTAGAAATAAACGTAAACATTAAATCATATAAACCAAACTAGTTCATAGCTCCATAGACTAATTTTCAATAAGTTTTAACATATACCAAATAAGGTTTAACACTATAGTTGATTGAACATCTAAGGCTTTTTACCTTGATTGACCTTAAGTTCCTTCATGCATTCATATCATACATGAAAAGTTGTTTTATGTAAAAATATTGACTAAGTACGAAAAATGGGTTTTCGGAATAATCATTTTTTAAAGATAATTTTTGGGGGCTTTTATTCCTCACACATCAAAGAAGAAAACTTGATTTTATGGGATTTTAGTATGAAGTATATATTGACTTAATAAGCCATCATTTTTAGCCCAAATCGTATTTTGCACTAAAACCGATTTTTCATATTTTCACTTGGTGGGAATTTGATTTTCTAGTATTTTTATTTGAATCCAAATGGGGGTACTTCCTTATTTACATTATAAACTTAAGTAAATGGAGTAATATAAAAATAAATAAAAGTAAAATAACAAAGACATTTACTTAAATGTTCAAAGTGAAAATAAGGCGGCGCCACTTACTAGGCTAATATTAAAAATAAATTAAATATATGGGTTATATATATATATATATATATATATATATTTTAAACCACACTAGGCTACAGCCCATTGTAGCCCTTAATGTGGTTTCGCCCTTAACAACAACACAACATCCGTACATAATAATAAAATCATCTTTTATTTTTGTTTGCTCCTTTTTCAAGCAGTGGTTTTGCACAAACAAAAACTCTTTGGTTTTTTTGGTTTTTGCAGCACCTGGTATTTGTTTCTCTAGTAAAAAAAATTGGGAATATCCCGTGAAAGTTTGGCCTTAACCCAACATCAGAATCTTACACAAGAGAAGAACCCACGTGTAGTGGCTGGGATAAGGGTGGGCTTAGGAGGTACTGTGGAAAGAAGATGGTGGGGTTTGACATGGGATGTGGGAGAAATTTTTTTTATTTTAAAAAAGAGAGATATATTAGATTATTTTATCTTTAATTTTGTATATTTTAATTAAATTTACTTTTAATTATATTTATTTTATTAGTTCAAGTGGTACAAGATGTGTCAGTACATTTGGAGTTATGAATGTCACGTCATCGTTTAATGGAAAACTTGACAATCAAACTAACAGAGGTATTAAAGTGGTAGTAAAATCAAAATTTAGGCATGAGACTGAGATGAAAAAAACTTCGTGTAGCAAAGTCTGAATTTTGCAAAACTTCCAAGTAGTAAGGTGATATTTATCCAAAATAAAATATAAATTTTCGAGTGCAACATGGCAAATTAGGAAGCTGTCAATAAATATCACAGATGCAACATACTTGATGTTTTGGAAGAGAAGAGGATCCTCTTGACTTAGGCATGAACTGCAACTAGCAAGTTATTAGGGTCTCCTTTATTAAGCAGTTCATCAACTGCCTGTCTCGTTCCATTATTGTCAAAAGTTGAGCCGGTAAGTCTAGTTCCTGCTTCGTGATCCAAACTAAATCTTAAATTCACAGTAATGTTTTGATCCTAATAACTTACTCGTTGGACCAAAAAAGAAATCCACGCACAAGCCCATCTTCACAAAGAAAGGCCCACAAAACAAAAAGAACAAAGGACTGGGTTCTCCCATGTCTTTTACGAAAATGGCAGAGTTGTAAAAACGTCAAAATTTAATGGCAATCGACCATTGAAGCAAATCAATAAAGAAATTGAAAGAAGAATTGGATTGGGCCCAGCTTCTGAATGCTCACCATTGAACTCAAAACCCAGAGTACAAAGTCAGCAGATCTTTTTGGAAAGTCTATTCTTAGAACCCACGTGACTACCTAACTTTGAACAATTTCAACTATCACAAGAGAGCTGATTGGGAATTAATGAAAGCAGGTCATTAGCAAAAAGACTTCTCTGAAACTCTGCTGCTAAAAGATCAGAATCCTTTTTGTATATAATTATGCATCAGAGCAGGTGATCTTTCCAATAGATAAGCAAACTACAAACTCAAGAGATAAGTAGGGAGTAAGGGAGTTGTTCAAAACAGGAAAAGCAAACTGACCATCATGGGAGATTGAGTATTTTTCTTTCCTCTCTTTACAAGGAACAAAGAGAGTTGGTTTTCTTTCAAGAAAAACAGGGAAGTGATTGCTTTAGAACTGACTGTTGAGGGTTTATTTGCCAGAACAGATAACTTCCCTTTTTCTTTGCATTTAAAATGAAAGATCTTGCTTTTAGAAAATCTGCCGCCCATTATTAAAAGAGTAGAAAATCCAGTCCAGCATTTCCTATAAATATAAGAGAAGATGAACAAATAAAGAGACAGCCAAAAGATTAGTCAAAGACAAAAACTCAAAATGATCACTTGATCTTAAAAAAAAAAACCTTCAAAACACTGAAGCAACCAAAAGCTCATTGAGCCACATAAAAACAAGTCAACTATAATCCAGAATCTCTAAACTTCAGTTCAGTTTCAGAGAAATAGTCATTCAAAGCGAGATTTCTCTCGTTACAAATTTGGTTCAGCATAAGCCAAATCACGGGTTTTATAG
Source organism: Prunus dulcis (assembly GCF_902201215.1). NCBI lineage: Eukaryota > Viridiplantae > Streptophyta > Magnoliopsida > Rosales > Rosaceae > Prunus > Prunus dulcis. Next base: position 7,305,477 of record NC_047650.1, on the reverse strand, counting down.
ATATGAAAACCTCAACAAATTTACTACAATGCAGCCCCAGCTCAGTAAATCAGCAAAATCCAGCCACTTATGCCCCTTTCAAACTGAGGAGGCTCCAATTCTACCCGTGCCAAAAGCCTTCCAAGGCTTGAAATAAATTAAAGCTGTGCCAAACTCGAACATTGGTATCGATTTATGGTTGAAACTTGACGGTCGAAGGTGTTGACAGTCCAATCCAACATAGATAGACCTAGTCCAGCCCGGATCAAAAGCATCTATCTAGACAAAAACTGAAGTCCAATGCTCTTTTGTCTTTTTTGGAGTTGGTCTTCCCTGTTTTGAGCTTTGTACGTAAAAGTCAGTTCTGCCTAAAACAGTTCACTTTCTTATCATTTATTCTGGCCAGAACTACCAGTTTTGTACTGTGAAAAATTGTGAAGTCCTCACCAGTCTGAAGCAAGAAAAGAACTTACTTGGGAGATATTCCTCACCGAAATTCACAATCGTTTGTTTAGAAATCAGCAACTTGGGGCACAAGTTATCTATTTTCAAGAAGTCGGCTAGGATTTTCATTGCTAGCAGTGGCACGCTCGCACACCAAAGAAAGTTGACCAGTCAATGGTTTTCAAGACAATGAGGAACTTTACCCTACCATCACAAGAATAAATCTAAAACGGGTGAACACTTACACTGAACAAAAAATTTAGAGAAATAAGCTTTTAGGGAGTCATTATCGGTTTTGCAAAGAACAAGTTCTATCAAAGGATTCTTATTATTATTATTTTTTATAAAGAATCTCGACATGAGTGCTGCTAAACGAACCCTAAAATTAATCGGGTACACCCTAATATTTAAATCAAAATATAAAATTAACTAAGCACACCCTATTTAATTACCAAAATACCTCTATACACTATCACACAACACCAAACCCAATGCCTCCTTTGCACCTAAAGACGATTTTATTGAAGATGTTATAGCCATTGTAAGTTGTTTTGGATTTGTTTTCCGATCTCTAGTTATTACTGGATGAATTTAAAATAAACCTACTACCTTTTGATATTTCTACATTGGCAGCCAATGATCATATTGGTCGTCTAAATCTGCTTTCGTAGGTCCCTATTTTCAATTATTCTTCGGGCCAGTTTGGGATTGTGTAAAGTAAAGCAGCTACATGTTTGGTAAACAATGATTTTAAAGTGCTGTTAGTACAAAAAGCAGTGCCAAAATTGTTTGGTAAATTTTAATATAAAACTATTGTAATTGTGAATAATAACTAAAATAGACATGATGTTGACAGTGTTATACGCTAATCATGTGGTGATAGTGGTGGTGGTGGAGGTGGTGCTGGTGGAGGTGGTGGTGAAAGAGATGGACGTGAAAGTGGTGGTGGAAGAAGTGGTGGTGGAGGTTGTGGTAGTGGGGATGGCGTTTGTGGAGGTGGAAGTGGTGGTGGTGGTGGTGTTGGTAGTGGAGAAGGAGGTGGTGGTTGTAGTGGTGATGGTGCTGAAGAAGTTGGAGGATGTGTGGTGGTGGCGGTCGGTGGTGATGGTGGTGGAGGTGGTGGTGATGAAGATTGAGGTGGTTGTTGTGGTAGTGGTGGTGGGGATGGTGGTTGTGGAGGTGGTGGTGGTGGTGGAGGTTGAGGAGGAGATGGTGGTGACGGCATGGTGGTGGTGGTGTTGGTGGTGAAGGTGGTAGTGATGGTGGCGGAGAAGGAGGTGGTGGTGGCGGTGGTGGAGATGGTGGAGTTGGATGTGGAGGTGGAGATGGTGTCTTGTTAAAAAATTAATGATGGAATTTTGGGAATTAAAAAAAATTTCATTAACTGCTCATCTTTGCTTCTTTTGAAAGTAGCTTTAAAAAGTAACTCATAGCTTGCTTTTAAAAGCTGTTGTCAAAAGGCTATTGCTTTTAAAATAATCAGGATATTTTAGATTTACCAAACACCTTAAACTGCTTAACTTTAAAGTGAAGTCGATTTTTGACCAAAAAAAAAATAATCCCAAACGGGGCCTTCACTCTTCCTTTTTGTAGTTCCAGAACCAAATAATAAATAGAAAAAAAGAAAAAAGAAACCAAGAGGATGTTCTATGTTTGAAGGACTCAACTTTCATCCAATAAATTGTTTATTTATTTTTCCTCCTCATATGAATCATCCACAACCCTTAAAGAACCTGTCGGAGTGGACTCCCTGGAGCATGTATCCGCTAGAGTGTTATCTACCACCAACGACCAAGATCTGTATCACACAAATAACTTCATGGCATTCCCTTACGTTTTGATTAGTGTTGAATATGGTGAGTAGGGTATACTTATTAAAATAATTTGTTTCATAATTTAATATATCATTTTTGGTCATTTTATATTAGGGTATAATTTAATAATTTGTTTCATAATTTAATATATTTCTTTGTGTATTGATAGAGCCAGAAGGCTAAGAATATATAGAGAGATTTACAAACCCTACAAGGAATCCTAGGTTTACTTGGAGACTACTCCTAAATCAATTACAATCAATTATAGAAAAGGAAATAAAGAAACTTCCTAATTTCCAACAAGTTTGGTCATTTTAAATTAGGACAAATTAGTAATTCAATAAATAGTTTGGTAGTATAGTGTACTCAATTAATTTTAAGGTTTGTTTAAAATGACCAAAAAAAAAAAAATAGAAATAAGCTTTAGGGAGTCATTTCCTTGCAAATCTGTTTTGCAAAGGAAAAGTTCTACCAAAGGATTCTTATTTATTTTATTTAATTTTTAAATAACCTCGACATGACAAGGGAAATTTATTCAACAAGAAATAAAGAGGTAGGGGATATATATAATGAGCCTAACCCCTCTTTGCAAGCGAAACACTAATCCCACTTGAGTCAGATCTCGAGGGTTTATTAATTAATCTTAAAAAGCAGAGGATAATGTGGAATTGAGGAAATCCAAGAACTTCACTTGGGACTCTTGAATATTATGAATAGCCTCCAACCGGATTGACCTTTCTTGCAGGATTTGAAGGCCCACATACCTGCGCAAAACACAAAATTTTAAGGATTAATAAAAAAGAGCAATGCGGCAGAGAGTTCATTACAACAACAACAAAATATTGAGAATCTCTAGTGGTTGGAAGTGTGCATCACATACCTTCCTAACATCAGATAGAAGCCCTGAGGATGGCTGTTTGGTTCGTAAGGGAAAGTGGAGGCATCAACAACGCGTAATGCTTTGATCCCCATAACACGGAAACTGTCATCAAGCACTTTCCCAACAAGGCTTCCACCGTGGTAATGCCAGTATGAAGCTACATTATCTAGACAAAATGTTTCGAAGGATGCATCATCTGTTTGGTTCTCTGGCAAAGGTACTCCCAAATAATTGAAACCGTCAATTCCCAGCACATCTCGAGCTTTATATGGTTCTAATGCCTTTGTCCTTAATAAGTCACCAAGCTTCTTCATGCCGCTAACACAATTAGCAAGGTCTGTGGAATTTGAATAGTAATTGAATTTAATATTTGGAGCGATTCTCACGTCAGATGATGAATTTAGCGTGACAGAACCATGAGACAATGGTCCTGGAACTTGGCTAACAATATGAGCAAAAGTCGAATTTGGGAGGGGGTAAGATGTTGTAGGAAAAAGACTAAAGGGTGGAGTGGAAAATGGCAAGCTTGACAGAGAAACTTGATAATAATCACTTCTAATGCCTAAAACAGTTACAACAGAGGCTTCAATTGGATTTGGGGGCAAAATATTAATGAAATTACGAGGATTGTCATACACAAACTGCCCAACATAAGGATTCGGCTGAACAACTGTGATGTTGAGAGAAGATAGGTAAGACTCTGGTCCAACGCCACTAAGTAGTAGAAGCTGAGGCGTTCCGATTGTCCCTGCACTAACAATAACTTCTCCGTTACCGCGTACAAATGCCTGATGAGAGTTTCCATCAGAATCCGTATATATGACTCCAATAGCTGACAAATCTGCATTAGAGAATAGCTTATAATTATTGTCAAACTAAACGAAGGAGAATTGGGAAGTTTTGTTTATGGAAATTTGGGAAATATGGAAGGGAAATATGAGACTTCACACTATTCTGTTAGTATTTTAAAATGATAAAATAATAATTTTCGAGTGCAGCATGACAAACTAGGAGCTACCATTAAATATCACTGATGCAACATACTTGATGTATTGGAAGAGAAGAGGATCTTCTCTACTGAGGCCTGAACTGCAACTAGCAAGTTATTAGGGTCTCCTTTATTAAGCAGTTCATCAGCCGCATGTCGCGTTCCATTATTGTCAAAAGTTGAGCCGGTGAGTCTAGTTCCTGCTTCGTGATCCAAACTAAATCCATTGTCTGGAAGAATACCCGCCTCCAAGAATCCCTCTCCTATAACAGATTGCCAAGATTGATTATTTGGCTTGACCACAATGGCGTCTTCAACCCACTCATATGTCTTATTGACCAAATCCAGGTCCCATTCAATTCCTGTTTGACTATAGAATGAAATGTTAGCTCTGGCGTAGACGCCTGCATTGATTATGGTCGTGCCACCGAGGATCCTGGCTCGCACATTATCAATGCCATCTTCGGACACAAACCTTTCAACTGGCGTCTTTCCATCATCTTGTTGCTGCAGATTATATGCAAACCCATCTGCAGTCAACGTGTTCGGGTATTCTGTAGCAATAGTGCCTCTTTCTAGAAGAAGCACCTTGTATTTTTCTGATAAAGTTGCTGCCAATGGACACCCTGATGTTCCTCCACCGATTACAATGTAGTCATATGATCCTTCCAAGCTTGTATCAGTGGCGTTGTACACAAACTTCAAGTAGCTAAAATCTGCAAAATATATGTGAAGAAATGAAAGATTTTTTTCAACATGCATCTAAATTAGCTTGTTTCTTGCACTACTTGTTTCAGTTTTCTTAATTATAAATCTACACTTTTTTGTTAAATGAATACTGAAGATGGAAATTTACCATGAGCAGAAGTATTGGCAAGCGAGTGAACCTCTGAATACTGAAGATGAAGAACAAGAAGATGCAACACAAATAGTATAACTGACATTGTTGATTTCTCCATATTTTTTAATATTAAAAGCACTTGCACAGTTTCAGAATTTATAGAGAGGGTAGGACTTAGAAAAAATGAATTAAATGAAAAGTTGCAATTAATTGTCACGTTGTCCACAATCACAAGATTTAGCCGAAGTCGCTTTTGTATGAATCAGAAGCACACAGCTGTGTGGACAAAAATTTTCCCAACGGATTTTCTTCAATGATTTCGAAATGGCACTGCAAAATTGTGTAATCTCTCTCGTGTACGTCATTCAACTGTGTCCACACTTGCCTCTCTTGTCAAGGACATATACAAATAAGTGGCTGAAATCATTTCCCTCTCCCCTCTAGTTTAGATACTAATTTTTATTTTATTTTATAATATTTCAATATCAATTTACCAATGTAGCCCAACACCTTATAAGCTTTTGCAAGGTTTTCTAACTTTCCAATGTGGGACATTTTCACCTTCACATTTTCACACGCTCCCGCACGTGTGGCAAATTTTCAAACCTAACATGTGGACAATACATATTTGGTGACGTGGAGCATGTGTGGTTGTTGGGCTTTCACACGTAGGCAACTCGCTTTGATATCATGAAGGAACTTAAGGTTCTTCTCAAAAACCAATTGGCAATGGGGGTAGTAGCCTAACACCTTATAAGCCCTTAAAAAAGTTTTGTAACTTTCCAACGTGGGACATTTTCACCTTCACATTCTCACAAACTGAACTTTAGGCACGTGTTATATTTTTTATTTTTTATTTTTGGTCGCTAACAGAAGAGGGTCGTCCTAAACAGCTATTTCAATTTACTACATACTATTCACTAGAGGGAAGTTGATTCTCAAAAACCTACAACTAATACCTAAAAGGCCAAAAGTCACTTTTGGTCCCTGTAGTTTGATACTTCAACCACTTTTAACGTTGTCATTTCAACTCCGTCAATTTTGCCATTATAGTTTTAATTTTTCTAGCAATTGAAGGACAATCCTATTTTCTATCAAATTATTCTTAACTTCCGTTATCTATTCAGGGGTATTTTGGTCCTATCCAATCACAGCCTCCCAAGGCCGCCCAACTCCAACACATATCACAGATGCAGCTATGAGGAAGAAGTAGGAAATGGAGAAGAAGAAATAGAGGAAGCTTTGTTGTTGAGATGCAGAAACATGGATTAGGGAAGTAGATGCAGTTTTGTCAAGCTTTATTGCGTTTTGGCCCTTTCTTCCTTATACCCTAAGAAACACTTCCTCGAAGCACCATTACAGATTTCTCTCTCACCACTAATACTTGGTGTTACTTTTCAAGCATGATTCAACATTGCATGTTCAGACGAACAATCTTTCCTTATCAACAAGGGGAAGAACACTCTCAACCCCCATATTGCATATTGTTTCAAAATTCTGTGATATAATATGCCTGTTTTTGTGCCTGGAAGATTGGTTGTTCTTGCAGGTATTCTCACTTCATCATCTTCTTAGGATTGGTTTTGGGATTGAGTGTTGTTAGAGAGTGTGTTGTCAAGGAAAGCCAAAAAGGGGGAGATTGTTAATGTTTGCATTTTGGGTTTTTCTTTTGGCTTCCCTTGACAACTTTGTAATAGGATTTTTATTGTTATTTATCAAGCTCAAGTTTAGATTGAGAATAACTTCTCTAGGTGTTCTTAACTAACAACAATCATATGGAGGATCATGCAACTTGACAAAGGTAAAAATTGTGCATTGCATTACACTGTTTTCATAAAATGATGACTAGTCATCTGTTTCTTGGATGACTAGTCATCCTTGCTCGCCAGCTGGATAACAAACTTTTTTGTCCTATTCCTTTCTCTCTCTGCTGCCAGATGGGACTCTGACCTAAGGGAATATTTTGGGCTGTATAGACCTGGCTATTTCCTTTTTGGGGAGCCGTCTTTACTGAGAGGATTTGAAAGATTGGGTCTCTATCTTTCCGTTTTTCTTCCTCAAGAGAGAACAAGTTTTTTTTTTTTTTTCATCTATGAGTTTTTCCATATTGATTTCTTTATGAAAAAATTGCATTTGAAATAATGATCTGCATCTAGCTCCATAAAAACATTCTCTCATTTATATCTAAGTCAAATTCACTACTGATTTCTTCAAGAGTATGGTTTCTTGAAGAAATTGGTTTTTCTCCTTTGAATCCAAATTTTGGTTTCTGTTTGAGTTGAGCTTGCAAGCTGGTGCCATGGGATGAATGAGCTGAAGAATGAGCTGCCATTGCCATGAAGAACTGGGCTTCAAGCTGTACTAAGTTGGAGAAGAAGATTGCACAAAGGAGGTATTGCTCATCTTCCTAAATAGATCTAGGTTTTGCTTGAGCTTGCTTGTATTCCTTTGTAAGAATCTTTTTCTACTTAGTGGATTGCCTGGTCGGTTGATGACCCCCAGTTTTTCCCAATGGTGGGTTTCTGGGTGAATAATTTCTGATTGCATCCTTGAAATTTTTCTGGGTTTGTGTTCTTGGTGGTCGACTAGTCATCGTATGAATTGTGGTTGACTAGTCATCATTATCTGCTGTTTGGTGTTTGCTTGATCATGTTGTGTTCACACACTTTCACCATAGTTGTTGCTAGCACAGGGGATGCCTAGATTGATGGGTCCTTCTGAGTGCCTAGGTTGTCACTAGTAATTCTCTAGGCCTGCAAGTACATCATGGTATGCTCTGTGTGTGTGTGAAGTTTGTTGCATCTTTTGGCTGAATATCTTTTAAGTTTACCCATCGTCACCTAAGTACCGATTACAATTGGTATCAGAGCTTCAGCTCTTAATACAAATAGAGAGATCCTAGGATTTGTTTTGGTGTTTAGGTGTGCTCACCATGGAACGGGATCGAGTTGCTGGATCTTGCAACTCCCCTCCTTATTTTGATGGAAACAACTACGCTGCTTGGAGAGAAAATTTTGAGATATTCCTTGATGCTCTTGATGAGTACGCAAGTGAGTATCTCACAAAAGAGTGGGTTGCTCCTGTCAAGACTGTTGAGAGTAATGTTGTGCCCAAGCCTAGGTCAGAATGGACTGAAGCTGAGGTGTTTGCTGCATATTCAAACAAGAACGCCAGAAATGCCTTAGTTACAGCCTTGTCTAGCACACAATTTTCACATATACAACACATCCCAAATGCGAAACAGGCTTGGGATAAACTAAGGGTGGTTCATAAAGGGGATGACCAAGTTAGAACCCTAAAACTTCAAATGGTGCTTGCACAATTTGAAGAACTTAGGATGTCTGAAACTGAGTCCATTTCTGAGTTCTATGGGAGAGTTGAGATGATCACAAATGAAGCCATGAGTCTCGGTCAACCTATTGATGAGCTTCTTGTTGTTTAGAAAATCCTTCGTGTCCTACCATCTAGTCGTGCTTTTTGTTCTGGGGCTTCTATGGATCAATGGATTGAGATGCAAACTCAGTTTAGCCAAATTGTGGGTAGTGTTTCTGCTCTTCAAAAAGAGAACGAAAAATTGAGGGCTGAATTGGAGGCTATCAAGGGATCTCATGGGCAAAGCAATGGTGAATCATCACTGCAGTCTGCAGCAACACCAAATTCGCCGCTCATCAAGAGATGATGCATATGACCATTTATCACCCACAAACAGTGATGAATATAGCACATGATGTAATGACCCAAACCTAAAATTCATATTTAATTAGTAATTTATTTTGAGGAAAGACAATTTTGCCCTTGGAATAATTTATTAACGAAAAGTTGACTTTTTGACCGAAAAGGAATTTGACAATTCTACATACACCATTGCGTAGAGCACGATGAAATGAGTCCATAGACACGAAGTGGGCTCGAATCGGAGCTTTAACGAAGAAAATACGGTTAAAATATCACGAGGGGTAAAATGGTAATTCAAAATTTCAGATTTTAAACCCTCACTCTCTCTCTCTCTCTCTCTCTCTCTCTCTCTCTCTCTCTCTCTCGTCGTTCAACTTCCTCCTCCTCCGATTCGTTGTTGTGACGCCGTCGCCGCCACAGAGCACCACCGGCCACGAGACCGGTCTTTTCGAACCGCCACCGCCTCCTCTTCCCTCTCCGATCACTCTCAGCCCGTGGAACTGCCAGCGCTGCCCGAAAACTGCAGAAAACCGATCGGTTTTGACAGAAATTTCAACCAGCTCGTTCTCCTTCAATTCTTCTCCAAATTTGTCTTGTCATGTATGGATTTCTACCTATTTTCCATGCTCTAGCTGATGGTTGGATGGGTTTGCATCGATTTTGACTGTAGATAGGTCGGTTTTCAAATTGGAATTCGGCCAGTTTTCGGGCTCCTTGTTCGGCCACTTTCGGTCAGTTTTTGGGGTAGGTCCAAGAACAAAAGTGGTTCCAAATTTGGTGTTATACCTAGGGTAGGAGTTTGGAGCCGTGGTTTTGAGATTTTCCGGCGATGCGTAATCGCTTTGGACACCCAGCGCTGCCGGCGCGTGCGGCGGCGCGGGGTGAGGGTGGTGCAGTGGCACTGTGTCTTGATGCTATCCTTAGGTTGTCATGAGCGCGTAGGAATTCGCGGAACTCAATTTGGATACCGTTTAAACCTCGAACGAATTTTTCATATTGTGCGATTTCCGGGTTCAATACTATTGAGCCGTTGGATCATAATCAATTTCAGATATGTTACTCTAGATAATTTCAGAATCGTGTAGGATTCGACGGATTGTGAATCGGAGTCCCAGATACTCCGAAACCCGAACCCTAAGGCTAGGGTTTAGAAATTATGCAATTACATGATCGTGATCAATCCGACTGTCCGATTGACACCAATACCCTCGGGACATGTGTCCTAGATATATTGGACCTTCTAGCGGCTTCCGGATCATATTGTGAGGTCATGGACCCGTGGGGTCTCGGGTTGATCTTTTTGGGACTTTAGCGCTTTTTGAGTCCCAAGATACCGCTAAACTATCCCACGTGGAAGGAAAGCTTTTATGGGCATAGGGATAACTTTAAATTGACGCATGTACTTTTAGGAGCCGGGGGTCAAGGTTTTTAATTTAATACTATATTGTATTAATAGAATATTATGGTCCTTGAATCAGGCACCCGGGCACCAGTTGACCCGTAAGAGGGACTTCAAGAGGTCCAGCGAGCTCGGACTATCAGTGAGTGGACTTTTCTTTTATAAATGATTTTATGCAAATGAATTTCATTATTTGATCTTGAATAAGTTTTATTGATTATGGTTTTCCTAGCATGATTTGTTGAAGTTAAATATCTTTATTTATATGCTGCCTAGTTGAATATGCTAAAAAGATATAGAAAGTAAAGCTTGAGATATATATCAGATAAATGGCAGCAGAATTCTAGATTTAACAAAAATTCAATTATTCATAAGATCTTTCAGAATTTTATATTTTCTTAAGCCACCTTAGGTACCCAGTTATAGAAACAGGTTGCCTTCAGATAAGACGATGTCTACGGACATCCAGGTTGCCTTTAGTTTTGTCAGCGCGCTTGACATTTGCCTCACGAGTTTTGGAGACGCCGGAACCGTGGGAGCCAGGAATGCGGATCAAGCTGACTACGGTCCCCTGAATCCTGCCAGTTTGAGGCTCGGGTTGACTTTATGTCACCGAGACCTGCCAGGGGAATTGACAGATTATCAGGAATAGACGGATTATCGGGAATGACAGAATTAAAGGGGTACACCTAGGTGGTAGTTTTAAATTGATTTCAATGCTTTTAAGAGAGTTTTATTGACCTTGAGTATGATTGGCATATACGTATATAATTATGTGAATGCATTGATTTTAGTACGAATATAATGAAGAGGAAAATTCAGTTTTGCATAACTGTTTTTACAGTGGGGTTAATATGTTCATATGCTATTTTTCTAAACTTTGTTTTGGGTCCACTCACCTTTTTTGTTGTTTTGCGCCCCCAAGCAGTAGACGTGCACAGGAATCCACCACCGGGCTGTTTCCCATCTTCCGCGCCTTTCTTTTAATGTAGGATTTTTGTTTTGTAAAAGGATTGATTCCTTGTAAATTCTTAGTAGTTACTCTGATATTTTGCCTTAGATTGAGAACTGAACTGTTAGAATGTTTATATACGTATGCTGGCAGTTGGTTGTATAAATATATATATACTTGTTTGGTAGGTGAAAATGTTTTGGTATTGAGCCAGTTACAAGGGAAACTCTGCTGGTCTTTCGGTAGAAGTCAACCTTGTTATTTTTATCGTGTTTTGTATAGAAGGGCAAATAGGTCATTTGTGCCCAACATTTGCCAGGTGTCCGACACACACAAGGTCTGGCTCGAATTCCAAAGCGGAATTTGGATCGGGTCCTGCCACATGATGCTACAAAGTCATCCTCATGAACAATTATAAGATATTTTGCTGAACCTGTAACCGCTTGATAAAAAATGTACTTTGTTGAACACTTAGGATTAGTGTCGTATTTTGTTAAATATCATTAGAGAGTATGCAGCCTTCAATAGTGTTCAAACACTTGGGATTAGTGTCTTATTTTGGTAAACACCCTTAGGTATTAGGCAGCAATAGATAGTGTTTAACTTTTTTTATGACTACTTGTAAAAAACTTTGAACACTTGGGCATGCAAACATTTCGTATTTTGTATATTTTGAAGTGATGGAACAGGGTTCAAGACTTTATGAATATAAATATTGACTTTGGTGTAAAGTGCTTCATTCTGTATATATCAATTCATATGTTATATAACCAGCAAAAGAATTAATTGATTAAAAAATTTAAATTTTTAAAAAAATATATGTAATAGGCACAACTTCAACTTGCAATAGGCAACGCCAAGCCTTCCTATTATCTAGAAATTGTATTTCATGAATATTATAGGAGACTAAAAATGTCGTTCCCTATTATAATAAGCAACAAGTTAGTTGTGGTTTCTTTCCATGATATGCAACGACATGAAAGTTGTTGAAGACTTTTAAAATTTTGACTGAGGAAAGAAAATTAAATTTTTTTTTTTAACGGTTGAGAAAAATTAAAGTGAACAAAAAAACAATGGGAAGAGAAGACTAGTTCCACACCTAAATCAACCAAAAATCTACAAAATAAAAGCAAATCAATGGGCTTAGTATATAAAATAAATAGGCCAAATAAAAATTTAAAAAAACCTTTATTTCACCTTTAGAGCAAGAGAGAGATTCGAGTGACAGAGAAGCCAAGTCAGAGAGACAGAGAGAGTAAAAGTGAGAATGAAAGAGAGACAAATGAAACCCTAACTGAAATTACACATGAAATTGGTACCCTAATTGAAATCATCTCACCTGAATCCGGATTCGAGGACACCGATAATGAAGATTGTGTTGAGCTCAAGGTCGAATGGCTCTCTTTTGTTTGAGTCGAATGCCTTACACAAGTTTTTATGTATTTATTTCAATTGCCGCCTCGCTACATTATATTTTGAATTTTTCCTTCGACGTAAAATACACACAAGATGGTTGGTTAAAAACCATCGTCCTTAGAGCAAGTCCAGCAACTAAGGCTGGACTCGGGCTGGGGGGTTTGGGAGAAAAATGGGTTTCCAGCAACAAAAGGGAACCCGGGCAAGAGGTGGGGGCCACGAGACTGGGCTGGCTCGAGGTGGAGTTTGGCCCGAGCAAGAGCCCAAGGGCTATGATGTCATGGTTGTTTTTCCTTCAATCCAACGGCAGCCAATTTTTCTGCAATAAAAAAATGAAAAAAATTTGGAAATTTTTTTTAAAAATACACACAAATTACTGATTTTTTTTTTTTTGGGTATAAATACCAACCAATACTCTTCACTTTTAACACCAAATCCTCTTACATTTTCTTCTCCTTCTACTATTATTCACTTTCTACTTAATATTTTTTTCACTTTCAAGTTGTATTTTTTATATTATGGGTTCTTCTAGTGAAAATGGAGGGGCATGGAGCATGATGGAAGATGTTAGCTTGTGTGAGGCTTGGGTCCAAGTTAGTCATTGTCCCATAATGGGCAATGATATTAAATTTTCTCATATGTGGAAAAAAAATTCATCAGGCATTTTGTGAAAGGGCAATTGGTTCGACACGTACAGAAATGACATTATCTAGTAGGTGGAAAATTCTTAATAAATAGTTGGCGAAATGAAGAAATGCCTTGGCAAAAGCGAGGGACAATCATAGAAGTGGGGAAAACCTTAGCAGTGAGGTAAATTATTTGTCATTTTCATTCTATTAATTTCTATGTCATATTAATTTTTATTTAAATGTTTCTTGCAATTTATATATTTTTTTAATATTTATTGTATTTTTTTTATATATGTTGCATTTTTTTAAAATTTATTGCATTTGCATTAGTTTTTTTTTTACATGTTGCATTGCCAATATTTTTTAAAGTTTCTTGCATTTCTATTTAATGTTTTTTTATAGATTATGCAAGCACAAATGTGGGTTTGGTGCTACTGGGCAAGGCAAAAAAAGTTTCAACCATACCCATTGTTGGGAGGTGGTGAAGAATTGTAAGATATTCCAAATTATTCCAACGGGTCTGACGGTAGTGTTGAACGAGACGCAACTCCATGAGACGCCGGCATCGGATTCACCTATGGATTCCCCGATGAGTCAAGACTCACCCATCGAAAAGGAGCCAAGGCCTATTGGGAGGAAGGCGGCGAAGGCGAAGAGAGGGAGTAATTCTAGCAAGAATGCATCTAAATTTTTGGAGGAACTTTCAAAGCACCAAGCCATGAGAATTGAAATGGACTTGAAACAACAAGAGCACGATATGGCTATTCAACTAGAATATGCAAAAGAAAGGGAGTATGTATGCAAAGAAAGGGAGTATGTACGCGAACAAAACATTGAAAAAAAAAGATCGGGAAACCATGGCCATGGATACAAGCCATATGTCCCCTGAAACAAAACAATTTTGGAAGCTAGAACGAAGGGATGTTATGAGACGAAGACTTTTTCGTGACGATGGACCTAGCAACACGGATTGGTTAAATGATGAAAACCATTAAAATAGTTTGCTTGCCTTTCATGTCTTAGTTTACTTGCCTTTGATTTCATTGTATTTTTTGTTTTGTTTAATTCATGTATTTTATTTTATTAGTTGTATTGATTTTCTTTTAGTGAATAAAGAAAATATTCAACAAAATTCCTTTTTATTCAAAACATTCCATACATAAAAAACAAACCACAACCAAAGCATAAAAAATAAAAAAAACCACAACCAAAGCATAAAAAATAAACAACCCACAACCAAAGCATAAAAAATAAACAACCCACAACTAAAAATAATAAAGTATAAAAAAAACAAAGCATAACTAAAAATACAACATAAACATAATAAATTAAATATATAAAAAAACATCTTCACTTCACTTCATTCACCTTCATTGCCTTTCACCGCCCATAAATGCTCCATCAAGTCAACTTGACGGTGTTCATGAATATACGACGATTGCATCTCCGTGTAGCGATCAATCATAAGGGGCATGAAACTACCGCCTCTAACCAACGGTTCATGCTGCACTGGTTCTCCATTTGGCCCCACTGGTTTTTCATAAATTCGTGTTAGGGTCGTGTCCATGGGATTTGGTTCATACACTTCATCAGCATCGTAATCATATTCATCTTCCACAATCATGTTATGGAGGATGATACAAGTCATCATTATACTCCTAAGCACCTCCTCGTCAAATAGACGTGCCGCACCCTTTATAATAGCCCACCGGGCTTGAAGGATACCAAAGCACCTCTCAACATCTTTTCTGTACCCCTCTTGATAGCGAGCAAAAATTTTTTGCTTATGGGATCGGGGATGTGGAATTGTTTTCACAAATGTTGTCCACCTCGGGTAGATGCCATCAGCTAGATAATACCCGTTCTGGTAGATGGTATTGTTAATTTCATATGTGATATTTGGGGCTTCACCTCTCAAAACATCATTGAACACCGGGGATTGACCTAAGACATTCAAATCGTTTTGAGATCCGGCAACTCCGAAGAAGGCGTGCCAAACCCATGTATCAAAACCAGCAACTGCTTCCAGGATGATACTTTTTTGCCCTTTTCTATTTCCATAGTCCCCTTGCCAAGCAGTTGGACAATTTTTCCACTGCCAGTGCATGCAGTCAATGCTACCAATCATGCCAGAAAATCCTCGAGACTCAGCTTTTTGGAGAATCCTTTGCAGGTCCCTAGGCGTAAGTCTGCGGAGGTAGTCTCTGGTGTACAGAGTTTCCACTGCATCACAAAATCGCACCAAGCTCTCCAAAAAAATCCGGGCAATCTCATCCACCTGATCAGCTGACCCATCCATAACATGAACTTTTGCTCTGGAAGAAGTCCCTTCCAGCCAATTTCTCGAGCAAATATCAATGACTTTATTCAAATGGGGTTGCATTCTATATCTCCCTGAAAATCATTAAAGTACAGAGACTGTGGGATAAAATAATCTTCCAGAAGATTCTTACCCGAGAATGTCATGTCTGTCCACATTCGGGCCACGACCTTCTCGTGAACCACAGAGACTCTGGTTTTCTTCCTCTAGCAAAGCAACTGCTATGCCAAGTTGCTCATCTAGTTCTCTCTGTGCCCTTTTGCTTGCAGCTCGTCTACCCATTTTTTCTCTAGTTTCTCGCTCTTGCCTCTCCAAAACCTCTTGCATGTCTACCATTGAGAATGGAGAATGAAATCTAAAATATGAGAAATGAAAATGTAGAGAAGATCTGGTATAGGAGGTATGAGCTGAACCTCTGATTTTATAAAAAAATTTAGACAGATGGATATGACACGTGGCGCAATCTTAGATGGTGAAAATCTTATCTGAAATTTTAAATTCAAATGAAATTTGAAATTTGAAATTTATATGAATTTTGAATTTTGAAATGTATCTGAAATTTGACATTTTGAATTTATCTGAAATTTGAATTTTGAAATGTATCTGAAATTTGAAACGAAAATCTTATCCGGTATGAATAGTATTGACACGTAGTAACCCAAAATCTTATCCGAAAATATTATCCAAATTAATTGTTTAAGTAAACAAAGTTGTGAACAAAACAAAAAAAACAAAAAAAAAATAGTATTTGCCATGGCAAGCCTAAACTGCTTGAAACACACTTTGCTGAGGGGGACTACAGCAGCTACTATTCACATGAATAGTAGCTGGTGGAAATGCTCTTACAAGAGGGACATTTAAAAAATTGGATGACCCAAAACATTGGTTTTTGGACAAACTGTCATTTGGTAAAATAAGACGACCATGTGTAGGGAATCTGTCATATATTTAGGGCCACCTACTACATTTATAGTTTTTTTTTTTATGTCGACGAACCTCTTCAAGGCAGGGCCACATTGGATCCATCCCTATCAGGTAAATCTCGGGCCACACTTCGTGAATAGTAGCTGCCCTAGCCCCCTTGCCATGGCAAGGGGCTAATTAGTCGAAATGCTCTTACAAGAGGGACATTTAAAAAATTGGATGACCCAAAC
Organism: Prunus dulcis; assembly: GCF_902201215.1. Lineage (NCBI taxonomy): Eukaryota > Viridiplantae > Streptophyta > Magnoliopsida > Rosales > Rosaceae > Prunus > Prunus dulcis. Next base: position 7,288,986 of record NC_047650.1, on the reverse strand, counting down.
ATTGGTTTTTTGACAAACTGTCATTTAAACAACCAACGGTGAGTTTTTAGGGAAGGGTGCATGTAGAATCGGGTTGAAATCTAACCCGTTAGAAACCCAACTTCAATTGTTCCCCTCTTTCCCTCTCTGTGAAAAACTGAAGAACACAATCCTCTCTTTTTGAATGTAAAGCAAACCCACAATTAGAAGGATCCAAATCTCCCAAAACTTATAGTCACTCAATTGTCATTAGCTCGTTGGGAGGCCTGCGATCTATGGTATCCTGGGTATTACGAAGAGTGGCTCTTACCTAGCTGTTGCCCTGTTTTGATTCTATGGCTCAAGTGAAAACCCCTTCTGTTTTTCATTCAGCTGACAAGATTCCAGATGAAAGCAAAGTAGCATATCTCTTTTTGTAGCTAGAAGCCGCAGCAGCAGTTGTTCCTCGATTTTGGTAGAGATGGAGTCTCAAATACCAAAGAGTCTTCTCTAATGTCCACCACATTCTTTCAAGCTGACTGACTTCAGAGCTCCCGATTGATTTTGAGAGGGAAGTTCACTTGCTGGATTGATTTTATTGGGTTTGGTTTATTTTTTGTGAGGGTGGGAAATTCGTCATTTGTGGCATCAATAATGCGTCATTTTTGGAATCAATAATGTGCCATTTCCTTATGAATATTCAATATACTTAGTTCATTGTTGTTGGTCGGGGTGGAAAATTAGGAAATGTAGGTAAAAGAACCTAAACTTAGGCTTAATGACATTAGGAGTAAGCAGTTGGAGAGGATATTGGGTGAAGTTCTGTAATTGGTGGTTTGAATTACATTTGTGTTCTTAGTTGAACATGTTGGTTCTAATGTTATTTTTTCCAGATTATTTCACAAGAGATGACGTAACTATTATTAAATTTTGCTTGCGTTTTGTGTAATCGGAAGTTAGGCTATGCGTATTTTGTGTCAATTTGGGCAATGTTTTGTGTAAGTGGAATGCATTGATATGTTGTGATGCAGTAATGACTGATTAATGAATGAATAATTGCTATGCAGTAATATAGAAGTGGATCAATAATATACGTAGATAAAATGTCTGGGGGCTCAGACAGTGATGAATGTGCAACAGCTAATGGGAGGGTTTATATTCCTGAAGTAAGAAATGAGGAAACACCAGCAGTTGGGATGAAGTTTGACTTGCTTGACCTCGTTTACAATTTCTATAATAGATATGCATTCTTTGCTGGCTTTGGTATTCGACTTCATTCTAGCTTTTGGGGGAAAAATAAGAAAGAGATTTTGAGGAAAGAATTTGTATGTTGCAAACAAGGTGCATACAAGAGGGATGAAACTCGGGAGAGAAAAAGACAACGGGGAATAAGTAGATGCAATTGCAAAGCTAAGATTGTGGTTGTGAAGACAAATGGGAGCAAGAAGTATACCATATCTCTTTTTGCATAGGGACACAATCATAAGATGACACCCTCAGAAAGAATGCATTTATTGAGATCACACCGTCATATTTCAGATTCTACAAAAGTACTCACAAAACAATTGGGTTCAGTTAATATTCTCATTCATCAGAAGGTAAGTATTTTCGAGGTGCAATCCGGAGGAATGGATAAAATCGGTTTTATCAAAAAAGATATGTACAATCTTGAATGTAGTGTGAATGGGAAGCTGAGGAACCACGATGTTGAACTAGTGACCGAGTATTTTATGGCTGAACAGAAAAAAAAATGAGGCTTTTTATTTCAAGATTGAGGGAGATGGGCATGACAGGTTTAGTCGATGTTTTTGGGCAGATGCAACTTCTAGACGGGCGTATGGGTTTTATGGAGATGTTGTTGTATTCGATACCACATTCAACACGAATCGATTCGACCTGACATTTGCACCAATGTTGGGAGTTAATAACCATGGTCAGACAATTGTCTTAGCATGCGCATTTTTGAGCAAGGAAACGACTGAGTCGTTTGTTTAGATGTTTGAGGAGTTTAAGAAAGCCATGCCAGGTGGGGAACCTAAAACGATCATTACAGATCAAGATGCGGCAATGGCCATAGCGATTTTAATAGCCTTCCCGACTACATTTCATCGACTTTGCATATGGCACATCACATCAAAGTTCTCTATTAAGTTACCACATTCTGCTTATAAGGAGTATTAGCGTGAATTTCAGAAAGCCATATGGGATACTGACAATAAGGATGAGTTTGATGCAAAATGGAATATTGTGGTTACAAAGGCTTGTTTGACTGACCATCCATGGCTAAGTTCAATGTTTGATTTAAGGGAATCTTGGGTTCCAGCCTACGCATGACAATTTTTTGCCGCTGGAATGTCAAGCAGCCAAAGAGCGGAAGGTTCTCATGGATTTTTCAAGCAATACATATCAAGGAGAAATTCGTTGATGGATTTCATAATACGATTTGAGAGGGCACTTTCTCATCAACGTGAAAAAGAGTTAGTTGCTGATCACGTAGATGCATTTGAAGTGCCTCAATGTCTTCTACCGATGCCAATGAACAAACAAATGGCTACCTTGTACACAAGGACAATGTTTCAAAAGTTTGAGCAAGAACTAATACAAAGTACAGCATGTTTCCTAGAGCTCAAAACAGAGGATGCTTGTAAAGTTGTCTTTAACGTGAGCGAAAGGAAAAATTGGGAAACAAGAGTGGCAGAAGTCGTGTCAAAGATTCAAAAATTCTGACCACGCATCGTGTAGCTGCAAAAGATTTGAATTTGTTGGAATTATTTGCAAGCACATCCTAGCATTGTTCAGAAGGGACCAGATTGAATATATGCCCGAAAAATATATTTTGAAGAGGTGGAAGAAAACTGCGAAATGTGGATTGGTGTCGATGCAAATGGCAAAGAAATTAAAGACTGTGTAGATCCTGGCCTTCTAATAAAGCGGAGTACAATGTCTCGACTTGCTTCAGATGTGGTTGAGGATGCATTAATGAGTGAAGAAGGATGTGAGCTACTGTCAGAGACTCTAAAAAGTTTGCAGGTGAAGTTGAAGTTGTTGAAGGATGGACCAAGTAATAACGAAGTTGGAGGGTCCAGCTCTCAAACACAATATATGAAAGACCCTAAGAGAGTGAGGTGCAAAGGAAGGTCGAAAGGAGTAATGGGAGCAAAGGAAAAGGCAATGAAGCGAGGGATTAGACACTGTCGGGAGTGTGGACACATTGGTCATGATAGAAGACAATGCCCAGCCTTGAACACACCGTAAGATGCTAACACTATTTGTAATAACATCTAAAATTTCAATAGGTAAAATTTTTATGTGCTTGTGTTTGATGTTTATGCAGGACATCACCGTCGAACAACGACGAATCAACTCCAATACATCGTAGTGACCCATTATTCGACGATTTTGACAGGATGCACGGACCAAGTGAATGATTATGATATGAAGTTTTATAGATTCAGTTTTTGAATATTATTGTGTTTTTGTTCATGTCCACCGATGAGCTCTTACTATGTCCACTGGTAATTGAAATGAAAATTTGCTTGGTTTCATTCTTCCATGAAATTTGGAGACATGTTAATTTTACGTCTTCTCCCTATTTATAAATTTTCAAAGACATTTGATAAAGTATGAAATTTTGAGTTATGTGAAGAAGCAATGACTTTTACCATGTAAAATGGGCAGTTTAGGGTGAATTATGTTTTAACAGAGATTCATTTTTCAAATCCTCAGGCTAATGCAGCATTTCCAGCATGGCCACATCTGTTGTTTCCATTACCAGTAATCATTTCCAGCAGTAGCCACTTTTTTCGACTGGTTATTAGGGGCACGATTTTGTACACTTTTGTAATTGAAGGATACTTGAAGCACTTTGTTGGAACAGAGCAAATAGAAAGCAGCGTGTAACATAGAAACATAACATTGCAGCTAATTACATTTCGATACTTAGGTGAAAAATATTAAAGGGTACACTAACTTACATAAATACTCATAATTCCACACACAAAAGAACATTTGATTGCAAAACATATTATGTGCTCCCTCTTAGCAATACCACGATCTCCCCAACCAACTGAACAATGGTAGCCACAATCACTCGGTCGTATTCGTCAGCTTCTTCTTAGCAGGTCTCACATGCTTATGGCCACTCATATCCCTAGTGATATAGACGAAATAAATCTTCAGCAATATTTGGAATTTTATTATATATAAATAAACCATAAACCATTCACTAAACAATGTATAGCACATGTTATGTTACTTATGACTCACGTGTCAGTTTTTTTTGAACACATTAGTACGCCAGCTCTTTAATGTAAATGGACATGATAAGGAGCATTTACTGATTCCCGACTTGCTGTGATATTGACTGCTTATTGAATAATATTTCGATATTTGCAAAATATAATGTTAGACATTATAACACATGATGACTTGCAATACATAGTCCCAATAATTATATATGAAGCAAATGAAACTGATATTTGTGTTATTTTAAATTAGATAATGACATTAAGGGAGTATATGTGCAATACCACGGTCACCCTCAACCAACTGAACAGCGGTAGCCGCAATCACTTAGTCGTATCGGTCGGCTTCTTCCGAGCAGCTTTGACGTGCTTATGCTCATTCATGTCACCCCCATCGTCTAGTATCTCTCTCACAGCATCAGGGGACACATAGTTCCAATCATAACTTGTATGAGTAGTTGCCGCAAATGCTCAGAATTTGTCGAATCCTTCGTTGAATGCCAACTCCAGTTCACTATGGTGCTCTTCGCATCGCATATGGTTCATCAAACAACCTTTCATTTCATCATTCATTACTGTATCCAACTCCTCAGCTTTCAGCTTCCTTTTATGACTCAACTTCAAGTACTTGTTCTTTTGGGAGAACGCTTTGTTCACTCTAATGTTAAGATCAGCCAAAATTGCCTCGTCTTCAACACATTTCTCGTGCCATGAATTGATCAGTCTGGAATTATAATCCAGCTTGGCATTGACTGCATGTATTGCCTCTAATGGATCATCGGAGTCCCCCTCACTCCCAAATGATGTTGAAAAAGGAAGGGGTCGGCGAGTAGAATGTGGAAATAGAACCTGCGACTCCAATTTGTCATCTTCGATTGTGTTGTTGGCGCCTGAAGAGGTTGACATGCTTGAATAATCCTCTTTGTTTTGGGAGGATGAGGATTGCATATGCAATTTCGTTTGAGAAAGGGAACATAGGTTTATAGACCAACATACCAAAGCTTGTGTGTAGTCAACATATGTACTTTTTTTAAATTTTTTTAAAAAAGAGGTGTCAGGTTTTGCTTTTCAAGCATGTCAACCTCACACTCTCCTTACACCACTGATAGTGGTTGAAAGAAACTCAATGGAAGTGACATCTACTTAGTTAACTCAACCAAACTAGTTAGGATTAAACTTAGATTGTATCAGACCAAAAATTAATTTATACATTGTCAACCAAATATTTTTTGGCGGGAACCCTTTTCTTGGTATTACTATCACCCCTTTCATATAAATTCTCCTTCCACACAAAACTCACTCCTCCACCGAATCTGTCTCCATCTACTGATACTCTCTCAACCAAACAAACTCATTCCCCCCAAAGAATGGATTTACTAACCAAGTTTGATGTGAGCATAATAAACACCCCTCCAAACAAAGACCGCCTT
>NC_047650.1:7230754-7279194 GCF_902201215.1 Prunus dulcis | reverse complement strand
ATTGTGTGTATATTGCATCATTATTGCATGTCTATTGTGTGTATATTGCATATCTATCGTGTGTATATTGCATGTCTATTGTGTGTATATTGCATGTCTACTGTGTGTATATTGCATGTCTATTGTCTGTATATGGCAGGCCAATTTTGTGTATATTGTTTGTCTGTTGTGTGTGTATTGCTTGTCGAAACGCAAGTGAATTGTTGTTCATTTTGTGTATATTGTCTTTGTTTCTACTTTTATGGTACTGAGCTGCCGAAAACCTTTCGCATGTTTAGACACCTATTATGATGCAACACATTGCGATTAATGGTGGCTTGCATCAACAATGACATATCGCATTGCAATGATGTAATACACTTAAAAAGCCATCTTCAAATCCCAATTCACATATGCAGTCTTAAAATTCCAATTCAATGCAGTTTGGTTAACAAACATGTAAATGTCATGAAGGAGTTAGCGGTAGAATTCGAAAAGGACCCATACGTCTCTATTGTGTATTTACATTAGTTTGAGAATGGACATTCCCAAAACCTTCTCATGTACCATTTGTCATCTTCAACCAATATCATGGGAAGTAAGCATCTCCCCTTGTTATCTCCGCAGCCAATTTCAACCGAAAAAAAAGGCATGTTGTGCGAGGTGCAAGTAGCTAAGGGAAGCTGAGCGCTGAAAAGCTCAATGTACTTTAACACAAACATGCCACAATCGCCTCTGAAGCAAAACAAGAACTCGATCAATTCAACTAATGACATTCTAACGTAATTGACAATTGAAAGTAATAAAATTAAATAAAAAGTTGTGCTTACTCATTAGACTGTTGTGGAACATCCACACGCTCTATTGGCCACGGACACCACCAATCTCGGCTGCAATTGTTTGCATAAACACCTTCTTCATAAAAGTCGATGGTGTTGAGAAGATTTGGAAGCGTAATTGATAGCGGGGCGAGTTCTTCCTTTATGATGTCATCTGGAATTAGTGAAACCTTTGAATCGTACACTTTGATTTCACACAATACCAGATCAATCATTACAGCCACCCAATGCTTGTGCTTCGTCAACATAAATGGGGTATACACCTTATAGACGTTCTGCCAATCCATCCCACACGGAGGAACCTTCCCATTTACAACGTTTAGTAAACTTTTTCTGATTTTCCACCCAACCTGCTGTTTTTTCCTTTTATTCTCCGAAAAGCAAGTACTTATGTGATTCTGTGAAATACAAAACAATCAATGGTTAAACACCTCCGATAAAGGTGTGTATGGATAATGTGTAATTATTAACGGCACTTGGTCAAGGCCGATGACATACCATAAAAAAAACATCGGTCGTTGTCCAGTTAGCTATTTCTACTTCCTCCAACTGTTGTTGTCACTTCCGCATGAGATACAACCCCAAATCAAGGTGCTGCAACATGTTTTTCTTGTCAATCTCATAATCTATGGACATTAAAACAAATGCATAATCAATTACACTTACATCTCCTTTCAGCCAACCATCAGCTTTCACGAGGGAAGCCAAGAATTCAATCTCAGCTTCCACGTTTCCAAATTGCATCACCAAACTATGAATATAAAACAGTTTTAGAAAATGGCCAATATTAAAAATTATATACAGTCATGCTTCTATCTTATAATTGCAAGGGACTTACTTTGGGTCCTGGCGCCATTCCCAACAAAGTTTCAGCAAATTCACCAGATCATCATGCGGAATCGCCTTCATTGGGTCTAACATCTTCAGTCCGGTTGTCTGTGCCCCAGTTTTTGGAACCAATTCACTGCCTTCAATGATCTTCCACATAGGAATGATCCTCTTCCTTTTCCGTAATTGGACCCCTTGTGCCACAGCTTTACCTTTATCATTCAACCACACGTTCAACTGAGATAGCACAGCTGTAGGTTGATCCAAATCAATGTCCCCGATAGTAAACTCAAGCTGTGTCCCCTCCGTGCTCTCGCCAATGTCACCCCCAAGCAACATGACTTCATTATCTTCTTTCTCACATTGGTTTCTTTGCACTTCCTTTTCCTCACTTCTTTGTCTTTTCACTTCCTTGCCCTCCTTTTTTTTCCTTTGCAGTTTCCCTCCCTTGCTGCTTTTTCTTTTCACTTCCTCTCCCTCACTGCTCTGTCTTTGGGCTTTTTTCCCTTTGCTACTTTTTACTTGCACTTGCTCTCCTTCACTTGTTTTCCTTTGCCCTTCCTCTACCTCACTTGGTTTTCCTTGCACTTCACCCCCTTCAATCCCCTCCTCTTCCTTTTCCTCTCCCTCATTTCTATTACTTGGCCCTTCACCCCTTTCAATCCCCTCCTCTTCCTTTTCCTCTCCCTCATTTCTATTACTTGGCCCTTCACCCCCTTCAATCCCTTCATCTTCCTTTTCCTCTCCCTCATTTCTGTTACTTGGCCCTTCATCCCATTAAATGTCATCCATTTCCCCATATCCCTTAAATAGATGTGAGACGACACAACGATTCGTCCTCTGTTTCAGTAAAGCCAGGTCCCTCTTTACTTCCTGCTCAAACTGAGGACCTAAACATTGGTCCAACAGTTTTTCCATCCGTATGACCTTTAAGTGAAGGACGTCTTTTTCCCGCTTTACTTGAAACAACTCGGACCTCAACAAGCTTACCACCTTGTTCAACTCATCAATATCACCACATGAAGAAGGAATTGACTCTGCCGAGACAACAGCAGGGCGATCCTGTGGCCAACTCCAATATGGCTGTCTCATTTCCTCTTCACTCGGACATAGCGCCCGCAACTGAACTGACTGATTCAGAATACAGACAAGAGTCATATTAAATCATTCTACTTCATAATTTCATTCAATCTTATCAATAGTTCCAAGGGCTGCAAACCAAACCTCTTTGCTCTGGAAAAATAATTGTTCAACTTTCTCATCTCTGGAACATACGTAGTAGTTCTCCATCGCAAAATACGTGGGACAGCGGTCGGATCAACAACCTTGCAGTAATTCAGGTCCGCCATTCTAGGAATTAATTCATATACCCAAATCTACACAATTCAAATGACAAAAGTCATTATTTATGTTTTAAAGAAAAACAAAACATAACTGACATGAACATTATTACCATGTACCTGGAAAGCATTCGTGAAACCTTTAAAACTCCAGCCACTCCTTTGCGCTTCACCATGCTTATCCTTCTTGCCCTTCTCATTTCTCGGGCTTGTTCCCGTTACCTTACTTTTCCCCTTCCCTCTTCCCTCTTCATTTTCAAAGCTTTTCACATACTTTGTTGGTGCAGAAAATAGACTGTCTTGGGTTTTGTCAAAGGACACCGAACCCCACGGATACCTGTTGAAAGCATCCAAGTCCTCTACAAGGGTCAGGTAATTTAGATTGATGTTCAAATGTTTGTCCCTTCCCAAAACCACTAACTCAGCAAAGTAAACAAGAGCTAGCTTGTAGATGTCATCTTCCTCTGTGCACCTCAGAAATGCTTCTTCTAAAGCATTGCATGTAATTCCTTCGTCTATAAAATATCTTTTCTGAAGTCTAATTTCATCACTCTCTCCACTGGAAACTTCAGGCACTTCCCCAAAACGAAGCCCTGTGATCAAACAGAAATCCTGACGAGTGAACTGAGCAACGTCACACCCTAATAAGAAACTCAGTCCATCCAAGTCTTTCACACCCTGCCCCGCTACTCTACGCAACACAACCCCATGCACAATCTGCCGCTAAACTGAATCTTATCTATATTCAGAAGATGGCCAAAGCATGATGTCTTGAATTGTTCTAATTGTTCCGCACTCAACTTCGCTCGAATTGCAGCGAATTGCAGCTAGAGATGAATTTGCATGTGAGCAGTTGTTCACCCGTGACGAATATGCCTCTGCCTCTGGCCATACCAGCTCCACGTTGGATCCCATTTCCTCAAATACAATGTGAAATAACGTGAACACATATACTACCACGTATTTGCACAATCACAACTAGTCAACCAGGCACATTACAAATTTTACAAAGTACATGAGCATAGGGATTACTGATCACAGGCTTTAACATCATCAACGCAATGTGACACATTTTGTGCAAATACCTGTTAATGCAATGCTTATGTGAATTACAAACAATTTCACCTGTTTTATTTATGGATCCATAATCGTGTGAGTGCAATCTAGGCAAGTTCTGCACTTCACACACATGACAATTATTGTCATCTCATACACAACACAAACTAAATAAATAAGAAATATAGTGGAAGGAAGCAAAGCAAAGCAAAGCATCTACTCTGCTATCTGCTTGCTAAGCAATTGCCACATCCTTCTTTCTTTCTAGCTTTTTCTTCAGTCAGCCACAATCGTCATAGATCAACCTTTATTTCAAATGCTTTGCACTTTTATTCATGAGTTTATTATTATCTGTTCTCATTTCTCATAGGCAAATTTAGTAACAAATGAAATAATATTTATTTCAAAAAATATATAAATTCTAGCGCCAGAGAGGAACTCTGCACTCTGCACTGCTTCAAATGTGGAAGGTTTTGAGGGCCTCCTCCAATTCAACACCATTATCTTATTCATATCATTACTAACATGTTATTGACATGTTATTGACATGTGATTGACTTGATTTTCATTCGTTTTTTAACATATACCCAAGCAAAAATTAACATGCAATTGAAGCACAAAGAAGAGATGCCAAATCCAACAACATTGATGGTACAAATTGGGGAAAACCATTACTCTAACCCTAAACTCAAATTCCATAAATTACTCATCAAATGCTTTGCACTTCTATTCATGAGTTTATTATTATCTGTTCTCATGTTTCTCAGGCAAATTTAGTAACAAAGGAAATCATATTTATTTCAAAATATATATATACATATTCTAGCGCCAGAGAGATAATCTGCACTATGCACTGCTTCAAATGTGGAAGGTTTTGAGGGCCTCCTCCAATTCAACACCATTATCTTATTCAGATCATTATTGACATGTTATTCACTTGTTATTGACTTGATTTTCATTCTCTTTTTAACATATACCCAAGCAAAAATTAACATGCAACTGAAGTACAACGAAGAGATGCCAAATCTAACAAAATTTATGGTACAAATTGGGGAAAACCATTACTCTAACCCTAAACTCAAATTCCATAAATTACTCACCAAATGCTGGTTATTGCAAGGCGTCTGTGTGGGGTGTTTCTGTTTCTTTGCTCCACAAATGGAACCTACCACTTCCAACGAATACAGCTTCTCTCCTTCCCCTTCCACTGCTTCGCCCCTTCACTGATTTGGAATCCACACCTTTGCCCCTTCTACTCAAAATAAATACTTTTTCAGGGTCTGGAGAACGGAGTGGCGAATCGTTGCCTTCAACTGTCGTTAGCCGTTGCCTTCATTGGGTATCTCAGACCTCTGGGTTTTAGAGAGATGAGTTTTTTCTGTTCAAACTTCGAACTTGCCTCTTCTTCTTCTTTTTCGGACGTGTTTCCCTCTTCTTCTTCTTTTTGGACGTGCTGGATATTCAATTCGGGTTTGGGTTCCCCACCTACCCAATTGTGAAACTTTATCTCAATTCTCCCCAGCCCTTGGATTGATCTGATGGCTATAAAGTGAACCCCTTATAACTTACCCCTTATAACGTACCCCTTATAACTTTCCACTCATTATAGTCAAGGCGCTTCAAGGCAGGGCCACATTGGACCCATCCCTGTCAAGTAAACCTCGGGCCACACTTCTGTCCCCACAATGTGTACAGCAGATATTGAACTTACAGGTAGTTGTATTCTATGTATTAATTGCCAAGACGAAGTTTACTTTAGAAATAGTGTCTTGTATTCTAACCTGAAGCCTTTATTGATGTATCGACATCAAAATTATTGATGAGAAAAGTAAAAGAACTTTATGTTAAAGATGTCCGGTGAACATGTGATTTTGAACAGAAAACTTAAAAGCGGTGGGCCTATGGGCCTAGCCCCTGAATCATTTTCTTTTATAAGTTTGCTTCATCAGGCTCCGGGTTGGTAAGGAAAATGTGGAAAACATTATTCATTCTTTGAAGGCATGATGCGTGTTAAACGTGCTGAACCTACAGATCAGTACTAGAGCGCACATCGTGAGAAAGTTTTTTATTTTTATTTTTATTTTTTTCTAGAAGCCAGAAGCAAGTATGAAATTAGGAGAACCGTACTATATAAGTATTTTCAAATTTAAACAATTTTATATATGTATTATGAGAAATTATTATTTTTACATAAGTTCGGTATAAAATAAACTAATTAAAAACATTAATTTCAATCCTTAAAGGTATAGGTTCATTAGTTTGATACTCCGCCAACGAGGTCTAGCCTAATGAAAAAAGACCTTGACTTACAGATTAGTGAACACATATTCGAATCTCCATAACGCACCTTGTCAATGTATGTGCAAGAAAACCCCCATTCCCCTTCTTAACTTTGGAAAATATAAAAAAACCATGAAGTTTGATACTCCTCACAAACCTCTGCAATATTTAAAACACTTGAAGAATCAAATTGTACAAAGGAAAAACAAAAACAAAAACAAAACCCCTCCCTCACCCAACCTGTCTCCTTGCCTCTTTTTGTTTTCTCTACCTCTAAAACATGTCTCAGAAGCTCTTAGCTTTGTGTTATTGTTAGGTTTTGTTTAGCTAATATTTTTGGTTTTCCTTGACAAACATGTACTCTCATATGTATGATCAAGCTTAAAGAATTAGGCTTGTTCAAGTTAGTGTTACGTAGACTATGTTGGCTGAGATCAACTTCATAATTACCCTATGCAATCAAGCTCAGTGAAGGTAATATTTTTATGTCTGCATTGCATGCATTATAATGTTCTCAATGCATTATAATGTTCTCTTGCATGCATCATTAGTTGTCATGTATGTAATTCGTCTTAGCTCATATTTAGAAATTAGGACTTGGGCCTTCTTCCACATGGGACAAAGTGAAATGTTACAGGGCTGGAGTCCCATATAGTCTGGTTCTTACATCGACCTATTTTTGGTGAAACCTGGATTAGAAAAAACTAGTCCAATCTAACATCTTAATCCCATTAACAAACTGTTAGTATTGATTTTGTGATTGGCATTCCCTAGATACCAAATAGACTAAGTATAGATAGTAAATTAGTTGTGATAGAAGAGCAATGGTGGTTGTCAAAATTTCAAGATATGATTTGAAGGCACATATGTCAACCAACGATCTCTGAGGTAAATTCTTCATTCAATCATGCATCTTGATTGTGCTATTTCAAACTCACAATCTTATTAACATTAACATCATTGTTCTATAGTGGATTTTCCTTGGACTATCAGGTCTCGTGGATTTTCCCCAAAGGTGGAATTTTACTACGTAAAATACTTTCTGTGTACTTTTTGTTTTTACATTCTGCACTGTAGAGGATTGATACAGCCTTTGGCGTGTTTCTTTATCTTATTGTATTACTCTTGAATACTGAAAACGCAATCTTTACAAAATCATATGTATTTTCACAAACTTATCCTTTTGTTGTATGAAAGTCATTTTGCAGAGATCTAAAAATGGAAACCTGGATTTTGCTTTAGACTTTCACAATAATATTTGATGTTTACGGAATGTCTCGCTCAACAACCATTCGATATTTCTATTCAGCAGTTGATATCATTATTTGATGAGTCCTTTTCGTCACAGCTGTACGTGGGTTGCTCTCACAGCTTGGCCTTGATATTGCATCTGATCGTGTCCTCACATCTTCGTTTCAATTTCTCTCACTGTTTGGCATTGTGCTGGAGATCAGTGAGATGCTGTCAGGCTTTAATAATAGCATGTGATCTTATCCTCTCATGAGCTGCATATGAAGTGCTTTATGGCTCAGGATTGGTCTGGAGGGAGATGGTGTGAGGCTCAAATAATTACAGTACTTGGCAACGAGTGAACCACTACCTTCACATCACTGGAAATTGCTTTATCCGTAATTCAGAAGAAGAAAAAAGGAAGGAAAATCCAAATGGAAACTGACAAAACTTGTAAGAAAGAATCTAAAACCAGTTATATGTAAATGGACGCATACAAATAAAGATGAACAAGCAAAAATATATTTGTCGATGGGCAAACATTACATGACATTTACTGTGTGTACAGGTGGTGTTAGTAGTTCACTCAAATTATAATATTGCATCCATGTGAAAACAATAGGGACTTTGAAACCACTACCTTCACATCAGGGGAAATTGATTTATCCGTAATTCAGAAGAAGAAAAAAGGAAGGAAAATCCAAATGGAAACTGACAGAACTTGTAAGAAAGAATCTAAAACCAGATATATGTAAATGGACGCATACAAATAAAGATGAACAAGCAAAAATATATTTGTCAACGGGCAAACATTACATGACATTTACTGTGTGTACAGGTGGTGTTTATACCGGAAATAAACGGTCTATGACCACCAAACACGTGGACGGGATCAATATTTTTCACAATGGCCCTTCGGCAAGAGCCCTGCCGAAGCTGTACATCTTGACTCTTCTCTTGCAGGACACGTGTCATGCTCACAATCCGCTTCTACAGTCCCACATCGGAAATATGAGCATAGTGCACGCCTCCCAAGGCCTATATAAGGAGACCCCTATCCCCAAAAGGAAGGGAGAGAAACCAACGGTACGCTACCGCTTGATCTGTAATTTAATATTTACTAAAACCGTACTTACTTAAGCATCGGAGAGCCTTCGGCCGGTACCACACCGGTATCCCAAGGTCTTACCGAACGTGTCCTTTTGCAGGAACTTGATCTTCCGAAGACTAACTCCCTTCCGAAGACACAATATCACTAAGTTGGGCGAGCCACGTGTCAAACCACTTTTTCGCATCAACAGTTTGGCGCCGTCTGTGGGAAACGAAATAAAAACCATCAACCCACTATCCCCTAGACACATGGGGACCACCTCAGTACCCACTTTCCTATCAGAGGAAGGGGTGCCATTCGGAAGGCAAACTGGAGCTAGCCCAGCGCTACGCCCATGCACTCCCTTCGGAAATACCCCCTCAACCCAAACAACCACCGAAGCCGAGCTAGTAGTCCAAATCGCGTCCCTGCAGAAGGACATGGCTAGGCTTCAGGAACACAACCACCTTCTTTCGTCCAAAGTGGACGAAACCCAGCAGCACACGCAGAACATCCAGACAACTCACTCTTCCGAGAGCTTGCAAACCCCTCATAGGAAGAGGAAGTACGGAAAGGTAGCAAGGGCAACGCCCGCGCCTTCCAAACAGTTGGTGGTGCCGACACCCAGGGATCAACCACACGTCCCAAAGAAGGTCTATTCCGATTGCCGACATCGGCTTAACGATCGAGAGGCAGAGAGACAGAGGTCTCCGATCAGGATTAACGCTCGACTAAAGGAATCCCGGATGAACGTCTTAGGAAGCAAGTCGCCTATTCGGAGGGTCAGAGGGCTGGACTCCGCAGAGGAGTCGGCATCCGAATACATCCCTTCCAAGACGCAAACTCCCACCTACAGTTCTGCAACGCCTTCTCGATACTCGGGGGATAATTCAGTAAGCCCGCGAAGACGCTCGGAAGACTATGGTTCCGAGGAAATCCCAAGCCGGGACCCTGTTGTCCGACTCCTTTTTCAGAAAGTCCAGAAAATGAAAAACGACAAAGCTCGCTCCCAAGAACCGGAATGGGGAAAGCTTCGGCCCGGACCATTCACCAGACGCATCCGGCGTTCTCGGTAGGATAGGGAAGTGCAGCAACTGCGTATACCGTTCTATACTGGAACCGAGGACCCTTTAACCCACCTTCATTCATTTCAGTCCGCCATTGGATGCAAGGGCCTGAGCGATGAGGGGCAGTGCCTACTATTCCCATCTTCCCTTACCGAAGCAGCCCTGAACTGGTTCTACCGGTTGAAACCGGAAACGATAGATTCTTTTGACGAGCTGAAACAAATTTTCCTCAATCACTTCATGATCCAAACGGACCGTCTTTACTCTGCCGATGATCTGTACACGATTCGGCAAAGGGAGGACGAACCATTGAGAGAGTACGCGGCGCGCTTCAGTCACGAATACTCGAGGTGTCCGGAAACAGACGATAGGGCAGCCTACGGCGCCTTCAAGAGTGGCCTTCGGTCCTCGCACTTCCGATACCTAGTACACAGCAGCAACTGGCGCACGTATGACGAACTGATGAAGCAGGCAGCAGTCCACGCCAAGGCCGAATACTTCAACTCGAAACCCAGTGTTTTGGCACGCCGAGAGGATACATAACCAAATGCTTATCCGGCGAAGACACCGTCCTACGAGAGGGTAGACTCATATTCGGCAGACCATAAGAGGCAAGACAACCGTGCCGATCGAAGAGACCAGCCGAAGAAGGGAAAAGGGCGGTATGGTCGCAACGACAACCGAGGACCCCTACCTAATCGTGACCACGGCAACGAGGTCTTTACCCTATTGAATACCACCTATGAGGCCGTTCTGATGAACGAACAAGAAATAATACCAAAACCGAATCTGCGAAGACCCAATCGGCAAGACAACCGGGATACCGGTAAATTCTGCCGATACCATCAGCACAACAGCCACAATACGGAAGATTGTATAAGCCTGAGAAAGATTGTCGAACGTCTGATCAGAGAGGGGAGGCTAGATCAGTATATCGCCCGGCAGCCACCAGCGCCGGTGCCGAACCCAACTCGGCAGATAAACATGATAAGTACTATCAGCGGTGGCCCTACCGTTGCAGGAATGAGTAACCGGTCAATGAAACAATACGTGCGCGCCGCACAGTTTCCCAAGGTGTTCGGCATAGAGGTGAATCGGCACCAGGAAGTACCAAAAGTTCATTGGGAACCGATCACATTTTGCGAAGAGGAGGAAGAGGGAGTCATCTATCCCCACGACGACCCAATGATCATCCGAGCAGAAATTGCCGACTACGACGTAGGACGAGTACTGATCGATACCGGGAGCTCCGTAAGCGTGATTTTTGCCGAAGCTTTCAGAGAAATGGGAATAAATGACAACCAGGTCAACCGGAAGTTAACACCTCTGTTGAGTTTCTCTGGGGACCTAGTCCAACCGGTCGGTAGCGTAAAACTGCCAATTACCTTCGGTACTGCGCCAAGGAAAACAACGACATACGATCAATTCCTCATCGTTGATTGCCCGACGGCGTACAACGTCATCGTTGGCCAAACAGCACTTACGAGGGTTAAGGCTCATCTTTCGCCCCACATGCTATTGATGAAATTCCCAACCTCGAACGGCACGGGAGCAATCCGAGGAAACCAGTTAAGTGCGCGGACTTGCTACGCCACGGCTCTCAAGGCAACCTCTTTCAAACTCCCCGACGAGACCATGTCTGTGCAGGGGTTACCGAACGGCATGGGACCGGTTGACGACCCAAGAGATGAGTCCCCAACCCCTCACACAAAACCCGCCGAGGAACTGGAGACGGTAACTTTGAGCGATGAACAGCCCGATCGTCAGGTTAGGATCGGCACAAGACTCACTCCTGACCTCCGAACGCAATTCATAAATTTCTTGCGGCACCATTCGGAAGTGTTTGCATGGTCTTACGAAGATATGCCCGGCATCGCCCCCGAGGTCATCAGCCATAAACTCAGCATTTCCCCCGTTTATAAACCCGTTAGGCAGAAGCGCCGATCGTACGATGCCGAACGATACGAGGCCATGCGTACAGAGGTCGACAAACTTCAAACCATCGGCTTCATCCGGGAGGCAACGTATCCCGTATGGCTGGCAAATTCCGTGATGGTGAGAAAGGCCACAGGCGGGTGGCGAATGTGCCAAGACTATACCGATCTCAACAAGGCCTGCCCGAAGGACAGCTTCCCGTTGCCACGGATAGATCAGCTTGTGGACGCCACTGCCGGCCACGAACTGCTCAGCTTCATGGACGCCTATTCCAGCTACAATCAGATATTCATGCACCCTCCCGATAGCGAACACACCGCATTCATAACGGACAAGGGGTTGTACTGTTACAATGTCATGCCGTTCGGTCTGAAGAACGCGGGGGCAACATATCAAAGGCTTGTCAACAAAATCTTCGCCGGATACATCGGCAACATCATGGAGGTTTACGTTGACGACATGTTGGTAAAAAGCAGAACTGCCGAGGAACACCTGCAAAATTTATCAATCATGTTCGGCATACTGAAAGACTACCGAATGAGACTGAACCAGAAGAAATGCGCCTTCGGTGTATCTTCCAGGAAATTCCTCGGATTCATGATCAGTCAAAGGGGGATCGAAGCGAATCCCGAAAAAATAAAAGCAATCATCGATATGGAGAGGCCGAAGACGACGAAGGACATTCAAAGCCTTACCGGACGCGTGGCCGCCTTGACCCGCTTCGTATCGAAAGCTACCGATAAATGTGTACCGTTCTTTAAAGCCTTGAAAGGGGGCAAACAGCATATCATATGGACTGCCAAATGTGATAAGGCATTTCAAGACTTAAAGAACTACATGAGCAAAGGCCCCCTGTTGTCAAAACCACTGCCTGGGGAAATTCTCTACCTATATCGAGAGCTTCCGTGAAAAGTTCAGGTTCAGCTTCTGGCCAGGGTTGTACCGTTTGAATCGGTACAGCAGGTCCGCCATCTCCGAGCCAACTTCCCCGTCCAGTAAGGCAGTGAACTCTTAAGAAGAACGGTATCCCTGGATGGCCGATCGAACGGCAGCCTCGATCTCCGCAGCCTTGGTCCGCTCGGACTCCTCCAAGGCATCTTGGACCGCCTCTGAAGCGGCCTCGGCATCCCTCGCTGCCGCCTGCGCTGCCTCCAAGGCCACCCGCAACTCCTCCACCTTCGCCCCCGAAGCGAGAGCCTGCCGTTCGGCAACCTCCTTCTCCTTGAGCAGCTGGGCGTGGTCTTGGAGTGCCTTGCCTGCTTCGGCAACCTTGGCCCTGCCGTCGTCGTAGGCTTTTTTCGCCCGCTTGACGCAGAGCCACATGTCCATGGACGCAGAAGCGTGCCCCATTTGGCAAAAAAAAAAAAGGAAAGCAAGAACAAAAGAAAAAGAAAAATTCTTACTGAAGCCGGAAGACGGAAGGCGCGTCCAGCCTGCTCCCGAAGAAGCTTCTTCGGCAGTTCGTCAATCTCCGGCAGCTCCATCTGAGAGCCGAGGATCATGTGGTTGACGAACTGCACCGTCTTCGAGGGGCAGGCAATGGTGACAGCTTTGGTAGGTCCGTCCTCGTCCTCCACCGCAAGATGGCCCTCGGAGCCTCCGACGGATGGCTCCGCTTGGAAGCCGGCGAGGCTTCCAAGTCCACTGTCACCGGCCGCTTCCCGGCAGCTCTGGAGGCGGCGGCATCGGCATCGGACTGCCTCGGCGCAGGGGCATCGGCAGCCGGCCATGCGACGGGCTCAGCGACCAGCTGTCGCAGGCGCTCCGCGAGGGTCACGGGTTGTTTTTTCTTCTTCTTGCCCTCCAGGCCCATCATAAGGCGCCTCCTGGAGGACTCGTTCATCTTCTTGCCCTCGGCAGCCTTCCTTGCGTCCGTCACAGGTCAAAAACAATCGGTCAGACGGCATGCCAAAAACAAACAATACAAAAAAAAAAAAGGGGGATCAAAGTATACTTACTCTCGGCAGGGTTGACGAGGCTGGCTCTGATGAGATTGTTGGTGAAGAGGAAGCACGGATAAACTCGCTCGGCAGCAGGCACCTTCAGCCTCACTCTGTCGAGCTGCCAAATCTCACTCTGTTTAGGGTTCGGCTGCTTGAGTTTACCTGTTGGAAGAGCGAATTAGTAAAAAAATAAAATAAAATATAAACAAGTGGAGACAATAGTCGGACTACCGATCGGTAACTCGGAAACCTACCGGCAATTTGAAACGTCGTGGGTACCGAAAACCGTGGGGGTACTCCCGATGGCGATTCCCAATCATCGGAGAGTAGCACCCGCCGATTCCTCCACGACTACTGGGAAGTCGGCACCGAGCTGATGAAGTGCCCCCGCTCGGAAGCCTTCAGGCAGTTCGCCTGAACCCAGCCACCGTGATCGGCACTCTTGGATTTGGTGATGCTGTACAGGTACGAGAACTGCTCGTAGGAGGGCTCCCCCTCCTCGGCAATCACGAACGCAGCTATCACCCCCATCAAGGCCACCCAAAAGTTGGGATTTTATTGGCCTGGGGCGTACATGATCTGGGCAAGTATCTTCTGCACGGCAGGCTGCAACGGCAACCTGACCCCTTGCAGAAGCACATCGGTGAAGAAGGTGACTTCACCATCCCCTGGGTCGCTGAGGGACTCGGTAGGACCCGGAATCCTCATCTTCACCGAGTCCAGGATGAGGTACTCGGCGCTAATTTTCTCCAGCTCCCGTTCGGCGATCTTGTTGGGCTCCAGGTAATCGACCCCAAACAGAGCCTTCTTGGGTACACCCACCGGTCTCCTAGACCGCTCCCGGTGGATGATCGTCACCCTCGGCCGAGAAGGGCCGGCAACGCCCTCATCACGACCGGAGGTGGAGGCCTCCGACTGATGCTCAAAGGAAACGACGCGGGTACCATCCTTATAGACCGCGGCCAAGGGAAGCGGTTGCCCCGTCATAAGTCCCTTGCCGATGCCGTGGGTGGGAACGGAGTTCACCTCCTCACCGAGTATCTCAACATCGGTGTCCTCTCCACCCTCGGCTTCGAGGCTCGCAGCCCCGCTGGATGTGTCCCAGTCCGATAACAACTCCTCATCGAACGCATTGGGCTCACTGCCGAAGGACGACTCGCTAGCAGACATCTACAAAAAAGGAAAGGAAGGCTAAGGCCGTGTCATAAACTAGACCACCGAAGGCTAAGGCCTACGTCACTACCTATGGCTCACTAAACCACCGAAGGAGAGTCCTACTAACGATCGGCTAAGCCTATGTCGTGAAAGCACGTACAGAAATAAAGAGACTGCCGAACGGTACCTTACCTTGAGTAGTGCGGGAAATCTGACTACTGAATGGATACTTCGAAAATCACCTTGAATGCCGAGAGCTTCCGTGAAAATCGCCTGGATTGCCGTTCACTCTCTTCGGAAATCGCCTACACAGAGCTCTCGCGTCAACTCTCAAATGCAAAGTGAGCTTTACGCCTGGAGCAGCCTCTATTTATAGGGAGATGGCTGCAACGGTACGCCTCGGGAAACCAAACGGCTCATAAATGCGGCCGTCAGGCGTCACTTCGCTAGCCACGTGTCGCCCGGTGGATGGTGATGTGGGCTGCACGCCAGGTACAGAAGACGAA
The DNA here is from genome assembly GCF_902201215.1 of Prunus dulcis. Classification (NCBI taxonomy): domain Eukaryota; kingdom Viridiplantae; phylum Streptophyta; class Magnoliopsida; order Rosales; family Rosaceae; genus Prunus; species Prunus dulcis. The sequence continues at coordinate 7,263,946 of NC_047650.1, read as the reverse complement.
GCGTCTCTACACGCCAGGCGCGGAAAACGAAGCGTCTCTGCCCTCACCTCTCTCAGCATCGACGACCCTTCAGGTCTCAGGGAGTCTCTTCCAAACGAGCTTACCGAACGGTAGGTCATCTACGAACTGCCATAGAGAACTAAATTCCCTTCCGAAGGACCTTCGGAAGAGAACTTGGGGGACTACTGTTTATACCGGAAATAAACGGCCTATGACCACCAAACACGTGGACGGGATCAATATTTTTCACAATGACCCTTCGGCAAGAGCCCTGTCGAAGCTGTACATCTTGACTCTTCTCTTGCAGGACACGTGTCATGCTCACAATCCGCTTCTACAGTCCCACATCGGAAATATGAGTATAGTGCACGCCTCCCAAGGCCTATATAAGAAGACCCCTATCCTCAAAAGGAAGGGAGACAAACCAACGGTACGCTACCGCTTCATCCGTAATCTAATATTTACTAAATCCGTACTTACTTGAGCATCAGAGAGCCTTCGGCCGGTACCACACGGGTACCCCTAGGTCTTACCGAACGTGTCCTTTTGCAGGAGCTTACATCTTCCGAAGGCAAACCACTTTTTCGCATCAACACATTACATGACATTTACTGTGTGTACAGGTGGTGTTAGTAGTTCACTCAAATTATAATAATGCATCCATGTGAAAACAATAGGGACTTTGAAACCACTACCTTCACATCAGGGGAAATTGATTTATCCGTAATTCAGAAGAAGAAAAAAGGAAGGAAAATCCAAATGGAAACTGACAGAACTTGTAAGAAAGAATCTAAAACCAGATATATGTAAATGGACGCATACAAATAAAGATGAACAAGCAAAAATATATTTGTCGACGGGCAAACATTACATGACATTTACTGTGTGTACAGGTGGTGTTAGTAGTTCAAATTATAATAATGCATCCATGTGATAACAATAGGGACTTTGAATACAATCATGCTTTCATAATTCAGACATTAAAAAGCCCTATTTCCGGCCTCCATCCAAGGCTGGCCCTGGACTTGGGCACCGAGGGCGACAACCTAAGGCCCTGAAGGGAGCCCAAATTATTTTATATTTGTATATGTTATATATCATTGTTGAGACTCATATTAAAAGTGATTTTTGGAGAGGGAAGTAAAATCATTTCAAATCTTTAACAATGCAAGGGGATACATTTAAAAGAAATTAACTTAATTTAGAACAACAAATATGCAATTAATCAAACACTTACTTCAAGATTGATGGTTTTTTTTTTTTTTGGTTGTGAATCATACGATGGTTTGCATTTGTTATTTTAGTTGAATTAAACTACTATATTTAACCCAAAAATAAAATATATGTGTATAATTTTATTTTTTTTCTTGTTACACTATGATTATATACAAGGGGAATCATTTTGATTTCTGGCCAAGGGCCACCAAAAGTCAGGGTCGTCCCTGCCTCCATCTTTATTATTGTATCATAATTTTATCATGTCATTGTTGAAATAGTGATTTTTTTAGCTGAACTTTACTTAGCCTTATCCTCTATAAATTCCTTAGAGGATAGCCTCTATGAAAGTGTGAAAGTGTGAAAGAAATTTTAAGAAATGGCGAAATCAACAATGTCCGCTGTAGTGTTGGTGTTGAACCTTTTTGTCCTTCATCTTCAATATTCAGAGGTTCACTCGCTTGTCAATACTTCATCTGAGCATGGTAAGTTACTTCTTCTGAGAAAAGTGTCAGAAACGACCTCATTGAGGCCTACAAGTAGATGCATGTGCTTTACACTATCGTTGCAACCAGTTGTTTATGTATACTTTTAAAAACTCTTCATCTCATATTTTGCAGATTTTAGCTATCTGAAGTTTGTGTACAACGCCGTTGATCTGGAGTTGGAAGGATCATATGACTACATTATAGTTGGTGGAGGAACCTCAGGGTGTCCATTGGCAGCAACCTTATCGGCAAACTACTCGGTGCTCGTTCTAGAAAGAGGCACTATTGCTACAGAATACCCGAACACGTTGACTGTAGATGGGTTTGCATACAATCTGCAGCAACAAGATGATGGAAAGACACCAGTCGAAAGGTTCGTGTCCGAAGATGGTATTGATAATGTAAGAAGCAGGATCCTCGGTGGCACGACCATAATCAATGCTGGCGTTTATGCCAGAGCCAACGAGTCATTCTTTAATGATTCAGGAGTTGAATGGGACTTGGATCTGGTTAATGAGGCATATGAGTGGGTTGAGGACTCTATTGTGTACAAGCCAAGTAATCAATCTTGGCAATCTATTACAGGAACTGCATTCTTGGAGGCTGGTGTTCTTCCGGACAATGGATTTAGTTTGGTTCACCAAGCAGGAACTAGACTCACCGGCTCAACTTTTGACAATAACGGAACCAGACATGCATCTGATGAACTGCTTAATAAAGGAGACCCGGACAACTTGAAAGTTGCGGTTGAAGCAGCAGTGCAGAAGATCATCTTCCTTACCGAAGCATCAGGTATGTTGCCTCTGAGACAGCTGCTCCACTCCAAAGTAAATATTTAATCATTTTAAAACATTGATAGCACGAATACAATCTCATAAATTGTTTGTTCATAGTTATAAGTTATTCTTCAATGCAGGTGTGACAGCTGTAGGAGTCGTATATACTGATTCTAATGGAACGTCTCATCGTGCATTTGTAAGGGGTAAGGGGGAAGTTATATTGAGTGCAGGGGCACTTGGAACCCCTCAACTTCTACTACTTAGTGGTGTTGGCCCGGAGTCTTACCTAACATCTCTGAACATTTCAGTTGTTGCTTCCCATCCTTACGTCGGGCAAAATTTAAATGACAACCCTCGTAATTTCATTAACATTTTGCCCCCAAATCCTATAGAAGCCTCAACTGTAACCGTTGTAGGCATTAAAAGCGATTTCTACCAATGTTCTCTATCGAGCTTGCCATTTGATACTCCACCTTTTAGTCTTTTCCCTACCACATCTTATCCCCTGCCAAATCAGACTTTCGCTCACATTGTTAGCAAAGTTCCTGGACCTTTATCTGCTGGTTATCTCACTCTGCAATCATCCTCTAATGTCAGCGTCGCACCAAATGTCAAATTCAACTACTATTCAGATCCGGTAGATCTTACTCATTGTGTTCGTGGCATGAAGAATATTGGTGTTTTCTTAAGTACAGACGCATTAAAACCATATAAAGTTGAAGATTTGCCAGGTATAGACGGTTTTAATATATTGGGAACACCGTTGCCAGAGAACCAAACAGATGATGCAGCTTTCGAAAAATTTTGCCGAGACACAGTAGCCTCATATTGGCATTACCATGGTGGAGCCATTGTTGGAAAAGTGATTGATGGTAATTTTCGTGTTATGGGGATCAATGCATTACGCGTTGTTGATGGCTCTACATTCCCTTCCACACCGGCAAGCCACCCCCAAGGCTTTTACCTGATGTTAGGCAGGTATATATGTGATACACACTTACTTGCAACCACTATAAATTCTGAATATTATTATTAGTTTGAATAGCTTTTTTGTAATGAACTCTATGCCATATTGCACATTCCTTTAAATTTTTGTTCCTTGGACAGGTATGTGGGCACTAAAATTGTGCAAGAGAGATCAGCTTCAGGGGAGGCTATTCAGACTTCAACATTCAAACCGAAACTTATGGATTCCCGGAAGTCAGCATTATCCTTTGCTTTTTAAACTTAGTTAATAAACCCGCGAATTAATTAAGGCTCAAGTGGGATTAGGGTTTCGCTGGCAAAGGGGAGTAGGCGTTTTTCTATTCCCCGTGGCTAAGTGTTCCTCTTTATTTCTATTTAATAAATTCCCCTTGTAATGCTGAGATCATCTATAAACAAATAAAAGGAGAGCCTTGTGCTTTCTATTTACTATCCCTTGATTTTTTTTTTTTCTTTTTCCAGTAGCAATTAACCTATACAACCCTGCTCTAAATGCGCCCAGTCTTAGGCTTATGAACAATACGATACAAAAACAAACTACTTTACAGCTACTCTCACGGACAAGAGGCACAGAGGGTTTTCCTCCTGTCAGCATCAATTCCATGGACGCGACGAAGTATTCCCGAGATTTCAACTTCAAAATCAATTTAAAATAGATGTTTTATGATATAACTGGGAAATACAAATATTTAAATCGTTCACTCATATTATGATACGTGAGCTATTATACTGCACTAATTTAAACAAAAATCTCAATTAAAATAACCAGTTGAATAATACTTCCACACTAAAATAGAGTCATAACTTAATTCTGAATTATTTTTTTATTATACTTGTCAGTCCACGTTGAATGATAAAAGACGGAAAATTGTATTGAAATTTGGTATTTAAAGCAACTTTTACATTCAATGTGTCCAAAGGAAAAGTAAATTTGGAGACGTAAAGCAACTTTTACATCCCTTGTGCATGTGCATGCTTTTGTTTCTTTCTTCTTCTATAAATCACACACCGTCCTTCATGGGATTGGGATATTACTAATCCATGTGTTAGAATATAATATTGAAAAATGTTATTCTTGTAGTTAAGTGAAGATGTGAATGTGACTGAACAAGATTGATGTTTGATGTGATTGCCACCAGATCTGACACGTGCATGCATGCATGCATGTGTTTCGTTCAATATGTTTTCTGTGGTGAGATTGGTCACTTTCCATGCAAGTCTTGATTGAGTGAAAAGAACAAAATGCTTTCTGACTTGTACGATACAACCAATTCGATTACTGTAGAAAATCTTGATAAGATCCAAGGACAACGCATGTCCAGACACAACTTTCATTGATTTTCTTTCATGATAGCTCTGAAAATCTTCTTCATGTCCAATTCCAAGATCCATAATAGGAAAATCAAGTAGTTAGTGGTCAAAGTTTATTTGATATATATATACAGAGGGATATTGCTTCCATCACTCTTCTAATATTCATGTACTGTGTCACTTTTTCTGGAGAAATTTTTGTACTTGATTTTAATCTCTATTTGCATGTGCTGAACTTATTAGCAACATGCAAGCAGTAACGTGTGTTAGATGGCCCAAAGAAAACAGTTCGTATTCTTATTTTTCTAAATACAGAATCATGAATTTTTCGGCGAATGGACTAGCTATAATTTCTAACTAAAATAAAAGTATACATTAAATTATATAAATCATGCTAATTATTTATAGTTTTATTGACTAATTTTCAATAAGATTTAACATAAAACAAATACATATTAAATACAACAATAAAAAATACATATTATCAAAATGAATATATGTTCAACAACATAGTTAAAAATATACTACTGAAGTTGCGCCTTATGAACCTTGAGATAATTGAAATATTTTATTATTCCATATAAATCGATTTTGGTAGCCCAAAATACAAACTAGGATACTAGATACTTCCTTATATTTAGGTCATATTTGAATACTTTATTATATGGAATCTAAAGCCATGCCAATTCCACGTAAATTGTTATCATTTCTCACTCTCAATCCACTATCTATAAGAATTAAGAAATACAAATTGTAAAAAGTATGGAATTAAATTAAGACTTTATTACATTAGAATACTTTATTCATATATAGAATTCAACTAGACATTATAAAAAAAGGGTAATGCTAGGGAGACCATCTAGTTGTACCATATTTGTGTACCAACTGATGTGGCTAATGAGTTGGCTATGCCACATAATTAAATGACCTTTTATTTTATTTATTTTTTTTCTCTTCACTTTACAGAAACCTAAGTGGTGTAGGAAAAATTAAAGCTCATTTAATATGGTACAAATTAAAAATTAAAAAATTATAGCTAACTCATCAGCCACATCAGTTGGTACACAAATATGGTACAATTAGATGGTCTCCCTAGCATTACCCATAAAAAAAAGGCCAACAAGACCACAAAGTAGATGAGGGCCCAGCCACAAGTGGGGTGTGAGAATGGCATGGGTTACTGTTAGGTTTAATTTTTTCTTTTTTCAAGCTACTGATTTCTTTTTCTTTTTTAAAGCTACGTGGGCTACAGCCCAACGTAACCCTAGTTTTGATGAAAATCAAGAAATGGCGTGGCTAAATATTGGGCGTCAGATCCTTGACTGGTAATCTGATCGTGCGACTATCCTTGGGCCAGGTAAGGGACACGTGTCATGTTGAGTGTTGACCACTTGAGCCAGCTCAGCATAAGTGTCGCTGGAATAGGCTTGAAAGGACAGGTGTTGATCTCTTCTTTCCCCATGTGTGAGTTGGTGATTCGAAAGAGAAAAAAACAAGTTTCTGGAGTTTCTCTTCACGAGTTTCAGCCACTTCCTGACGCAAGGTCAGAGTCGTTTCGAATAGGACAAATATACACCAATCCTTTGAAGGATGAGGTTCCGGCTCAGCTCCTACTTCACGACTCTCTTTCCAGAAACCCTTTCTCTCCCTCGTTTCTCCTTCAAAGTTCTCAGTTCAGCTCCTACAACATCCATACGTGGTGCTGGAATTCTAGTACAGTGTACACTGATTTAAGTGAGATTGTGTTGAAGTGGAAGAATCTACCTTGGGTTGGGTTGAACCTATAGAGAACTAAGAGTAATTTTGGGTTGAAGTGGAAGTTGGGTAAGTTTCTACTTTCAAGTTTGTGGCCTTGGTAGTTGGGTGTGTTGGATAATTCTGAGTTTGAAGAGGATAATGGTCATTTTATCTTGAATTTGGGACTGTTTTGGTGTTTAAAGCTTATTAGAACTGAATGTCAAAGAATGAGATCTGCATTTATGCAGAAATCTGAGTATGTGTTCTGTTCCGGACAAAATGGCCTAGTTCGTATTTATGTTTTAAACTGGGGTTTTGATGTGTGAAAAATAGACATTTCGATGAGTATTTCAAAACTGATTTCATTCAAATTGGAGTTAAATTAGATTTTTGACAAATTTTCGAAGTTGGAATTATTCTGCAGAAAACAGAAAACTCTGCAGCCTAGTCTGTTTTGGATTTCTGTCTTTGACTTGCTTCCTTAACTCGGAATTCAATGAAATTTTAGTATGTTGAAGTTTTGTATGTCTACATATGATCTGGAAATTTTCACACCGTTTTGAATCAAAATGGATTTTTAATGATTTTCCAAAGGCAAAGTGTTCCTGCCTAAATTGTTTAACAAAACTGAAGTTTCTGTTTTTAATTGAAGTCTTTAATTTCTTTAATAAGTCCAGAGCAGAACCACATGTTCAGAGACTCCTAAGAGCTGGGATTGTCCTAAGAAGTGGATATTTTGGTTTAACTAACCCAAGAAGTGAAAGTGGGTTGTAAATCAAAGTGATAATGTGAGTTGGAATTTGATGGTGATCCTTGTTGTTTATAGGGATTTCCGACTCTCCTGGAGCTCAACTGTGGTGTTTGGTTTTACGGTTGTGTAGACACCAGGTAGGGGTTCTTCACGCCTTGGTTAGAGGTTTTCCTGTGTTTATGCATGTAAATATTGATTCGTGAGAACTCTACATAGTTTTTGGTTGCTAGTATGCATGTTAGGGAAATGGATTTGATTTTTCTAGCATGCCTTTGTGATAATTGATACTTAATTTGTGACCTGCTATGTTGCACCAATACGGATACTGGTACGTTTATACAATACAATATGATATTTTGATACGGAAAATTTCCAAAAAGTAGGATACCAGCACCGATACGGCGATTAAAATAATATAAATATAAATGGGGTTATTCATTTTATTAGTCCCTGAACGTAGACTCGATTTGCATTTGAGTCCCTCAATTTTCAAAATCGTTTCCGTGGTCCTTCAAATTTAGTTTCATTATGCTGTCAATTTTGTTAACTTTTTCTGTTAAATGCAGGGGTAAATGGTATTTTTGTATTATTTTTAATTTCCAATTTCTGAATATTCCTTTTAGCCAATAAAATTAAAAAATCTTTTTCCCATCAGCAGTCAAACTAAAAATCTAAAATTAGTTCTTATTCCTAAAAAAAAAAAAATTTAATAAAATAATTAATTTTAAAAAATATTTTAATCAACTTAAATTTTAAAAAAAATTACCATTTTCCTCCTACATTTAACCAAAAAGTTAACAAAATTGACGACAGGACTATTTTTCCAAACAAAATTGAAGTTGAAGGACCACGGGAAAGATTTTGAAAATTGAGGACTCAAATGCAAATCGGGGTTCTGGGACTAATAAAACGAATAACTCATATAAATATTATAAATATATAAATTTATTGGATGTCGAAACGGTTTTCGATTTGTCTAATTTTTTGCAAGGATAATAACATTTTTGACATGTTTATGTATTTAGAATGGGATCGGACCAATTACTGCCCCAAGTTGATCTCATTCCTAGTTTTGATGGTATTTAATTACGGATGTTAATATAGAACCCACATAAATTTTTATTCCTTATGTGTATGTAAACACATGAAGTAAGGAATTGGTTGCAACACCAATGAGTTAGCAAACACATAAAAAGAAGGAATTGAAATTATTCTGATAACCATTCCTGATAAGTAAATATATTCCTTTTGTTTACCTTTTAAGATGTTGGGTCTCTTCATTCATTGGCAACTAATTTTGGGTTGAATGTTCACATTCTAATACGGATTAGAGTAGAGTATCCATGTGGTGAGTTCAACAATTCACATGCTCTCATGTCATTCAATATATGTTCGAGTTTTAAAATTGATAATTGACGTCACACATGAGGAGGCATATTGAAAGTGTGATCCCATATTGAGGAATTAAAGTATTGCATAATAATTTAAAACATCTCATGTAATAATCCAAAACAAAATATCCAAAAATTAGTATTAATTTATTCTAGGAGAAAGACGATTTTGCCCTCGCATTATTTAATAAGGAAAAAGTTGAATTTTTGACTGAGAAGGAATTTGGCAATTCCGCTTACGCCGTTGCGTACAGCACGACGAAACGAGTCCGTAGACACGGAGTGGACTCGAATCGGAGTTGTAACGAAGAAAATACGGTCAAAATACCGTGAAGGGCAAAACGGTAATTTGGAAAAAGTCATATTTTTATCCCTCTTTCTCTCTATCTCCTCAGTTCTCTCTCCTCTCTCTCTCCTCCCTCCCGTCGCACCAGCAGCCCCCTCCCCTTCCTGCCGCCGCAGCCACCACCACAGGCTGTCCTGATCGTCGATGTGGGTACCAACGGAACCGCCGCAGACCCGCCGTTCTTTCCCGACCCGTCGCCGCCCTTGGGCGGCCCGGAACTGGCCGGAAAATCGAGTTTTTCGACGGGTTTTCACCCGAACTTTATACCCTTCGTTCTCCTTCGTTTCTCAACCAAATCGTTCGAGTAAGGTATGAATTCTCACCTATTTTTCATGCTCTAGCTGATGGTTGGATGGGTTTTGATCGATTTTAGCTGTAGAACACTCGATTTTCGAATTGAAAATTGGCCGAACTTCGGCCTCCGTGATCGGCAGTTTTCGACAACTTTTTGGGGTATGTCCAAGAACAAAAGTGACTCCAAATGGGGTGTTTTACCTAGGGTAGAAGTTTGGAGCCTTGGTTTTGAGTTTTTCCGGCGAGCCGTTATCGCTTTGGACACCCAAACTGCCGGTGCATGTGGCAGCGCGTGGGTGAGGGTAGTGAAGTGACTCTGTGTAGTTTTACGATCCTTGTGTCGTCACGAGCGCATAGGACTTCGCAGATCTCAATTTGGAGTCCGTTTGAGCCCCGAACGGATTTTCCATATTGCGCGATTTCTGGGTGCAGTATCGTCGAGCCGTTGGATCGCACTCAACTTTGGGTATGTCGTTCTACATGATTTCAGGATCGTGTTGGATTCAACGGATCGCGAATCGGAGTCCCGGATACTCCGAAATCGTGAACCCTGGGGCTAGGGTTTGGATTTTAATTGATAACGCGATTTTGACTAATCCGACCGTCCGTTTCGGACAAAACTCGCAGGACATGGGTCTTTCTCTGTGAGGAACCTCTAGAGAATCCCAGATTGGCCATCGGAGATCGTGCACCCCACGAGGTTCCAGATCGACCGGTCTGGCAGTTCATCGCTTAGTAAAGCTTCGGGTCTTTTAAGGCCGTTCTAATTGTCTGAAAAGTTAAAGTGGGCATAGGATTGACCTGAAAATGAGTGCACGCATTTCTAGGAGCCGGGGGTCAGGGTTTTAATTTAATTCTTTTGTTGAGCAGTTTTATTAATTTATTATTCATGGTTAATCAGGCACCAGAGGCCCGACTGAGCCACAGGAGGGACCTTCAAAAGGTCCAGCTGGCTCGGACCAGCAGTGAGTGGACTTTTCTTTTCTAAACGATTTTTATAATTAAATTTCATATTTGATCTTGAATAAGTATTATTGCATGTTTTCCGAGCATGAATTGTATCGTAAAATATCTTTATTTCTATACTGCTTAGTGGAACATGCGAAAGTTATATAGACAGCAGACTTTGAGATTTATGATACAGAAATAGTAGCTTAGCTCAGTTTTATCAAACTACAGTTAATTACCAGACGGTTCTAAAAATAGTTTATTTTAAACCACCATGTACCCAGTTATGGTGATTACCCTCAGTTGGACAGTTGGACTGATGTCTACGGACGTCCAGTCTATTTACAGTTCTGTTAGTGCACTTGACATTGCCTCACGAGTTTCGGGGACGCTCGGACTGTGAGTGCCAGGATTTGCGGCTCGGCAGACTTGGTGTCCCGAGACCTGCCGGGATTTGTGGCTAGGCTGACTTCGTGTCCCTGAGACTTGCCAGGATTGCGGATTAGGCTGACTACGGTCCCCTGAATCCTGCCAGAGCGGCTCGAGTCGACTTAGTGTCATCGAGACCTGCCGGCGGATCAGGCTGACTATAGTCCCCTGAATCCTGCCAGTTTATGTCTCGGATAGACTGTGTGTCGCCGAGACCTGCCAAGGAGTTGACAGATTTGCAGGGGTACATCTAGGTGGTAGTTTTAAAAAAAGTTTCAGTGCTTTTATGTAATTAGTGCTTTCAGTCATTTTATATACCAGTTTTCTCGATATCCGTGCATGTTTTATATCTGCATCGTTACGTATACATATTTATGTTTATATAGATGCCTTGTATTTGAGTACAGTTGACTTTCAGATTTACATACCTATTTATTCTTTAACGGGGGTTACTATGTTATAAATTGTTTTGAGAACGTTATTTTCTCCACTCACACTTTCAAATTGTTTTTCTCCCCCAGGCCATGGAAGTGCAAAAGAATCCACCACGGGCCACTCCTAGCTCCCGCACCACCCACCAAAAGTAGGATGTTGTTGTAAATTACTTAAAGTCTTGTAAATATTTGGTACTGCTATGATATCTGGTTGGTTTGGAAACCAAAACTGGTGATTGGTTATTTGAGTTATTCTGGCAGTTGGTGTAAGTTATTTGTTTGTTTAACAGGTGGAAATTTTTGGGATTGGACAAATTACAGGGGAGACTCTGCCGAATTTTCGGCATGAGTCTAAGGAAAGTTTTATTCGTAGTTGTAACAGGAAGGGTAAAAAGGTCATTTGTGCCCGACATACGCCAGGTGTCGGACACGCACAGAGTCCGGCCCGAATTCCAAAGTGGAATTAGGATCGGGTCTTGTCATCTCAGGCCTCTCCTCATTGCATTGCCAAGTAATTTTTTTGTTATATTATCACATTTACTGGATCACTGAAAGTTTGCTTATTAGTAATGCATGTTAGTCCAAGCCCTTCTATGTGCAACTCTAAAGCCGCAGTTATTGTAGCATCACCAAGCGCACCAGGAAGACCCTACATAACCCAAAAGAAAATACAAAATGATTAAGAAAGAAGGAAAACTTGATTGAACAATTTCTTTTGGAAGGCATATTATAAACACACAAATTTTGTGACAAATGAGACAAAAACATGTGTACAAAATAATATTTATATTGACTGAATTTAGGATTACAATCTTTGTGGATATTCTTTACAAAAGAAAAATCCTTTAATTCGATCTCCCATATATAGGAATTTGAGATTTGTTATTGAGGGCTATTAAAAATCCTTTGATTCGATCTCCCATATAGGAATTTGAGATTTGGTATTGAGGGCCATCATGGCTTGATCTCGAGCACGTCAAGATCACAAGTAGTGTCATGTGGTGGATACTCTTTGACCTTAGCGTTGAAAGAAACGTATTTGTTGTGCTTGATGATTCCACGGGCTTGATGAATTATTTGGTTAGAGATCTTTCTAGTTTTTCAAAGTGTTTGTAAGCAAAGTATTGGGTCTTGGTTTGGAATCACCAATCTGAATCCCTTGATTTGTGAGATTGAATTATGATTTAATTTAATTTCAGTAAATTGATTTAATTTAGCTCTTAATCAAATTCAAAATCTTTGATTTTAGGAAATTAACTCATGTTTAGGAAAATGACCAATTAAGGATAATTTATTCCTTTTTTGGTTGTAATTTCTTATGTATTGCGGTGTGATTTTGAAATGAGTTTTTTTTGTCAAATGATGGAAGAAATTTATTATAACCGAATTGGAATTTTTACATCAGCAGCAAGAGTGTCAAACACCCACTCAAGCCAAAGTTGATCCCATTTAAACTTCCCATCCATACGAGATTCATGTGCTGCTACCATATGAGCAGCTGCAGTGCATCTACGATTCACAAAAGTAAAAGATACATGGTTACAAACAAATGTCCACCTCGTCGCCTCTCCATTGTTTCGTATCCGGGTCAATCAGGTCCTTCACATATATCGGCATGTCAACATGGTGTGAGATGGTTCTGAAAGTATATGGGACTGGTAACCATGGATCCTCTTTCACTCGAATGCTGTCACCATTTCCTACCCTCCATCTTAACCCCGCAACTAGAACACTGTGGCCTTGCAGAATACCCTTCCAACCCCAGGATGACCCACAAGCTGTTCCAGCTTGATGGGGATCGGGATCCAGACATAGGTCACCAACCACATACACGAGCACCGAAATCTAGGGCTAGTGCAAACTCACATATATCGTAGCAAATTCATGTCACAAATAAACTATTTTATTAATCATCAACATATACTCCCTAACAACTATTACATTAGCCTTATTTATATGCTTTACAAGACTTGGGCACCAAGGCTACTTGGTCCAAAAGTGAACTAATTAATTATAAAATCACACATAAATAATAAAAGATATCCTAAAACTACCTAAATAAGAAAATAACAATATATCATGAAATAACTAATTAAATGGTAAATATCTATCTTGATCCACCCCTATGCTCCTGCATCACAGCTGATAGAAAGCTTCCTCCTATGTAGTACTTATCGTGAAGAAACCATGCCAAGAGCTAATCGATGTGGAGAACTAATCGCCATACAATCTTAGCTAGCATAGCAAGATTAAAACAGATGAAATCGCAAAAGGTTTTATGTTGCGTCATCTTTTGCCATGCCACTCGATGGATTCCTTTGGTATCCTTCAGTCCGTTCCACCAGAAGTTTGTAATCTCCCGCTCTATTTCCTTGCATAGGCCAATGGGAGTTTGAAACATGACATGGTGTAGGTAGGTATAGCCATGGCAACAGCTTTAATAAGCACTTCCTTCCCGGCTACAGATAAATATTGCTCCGCCCATCCTTGCAACCTTCGGGAAATCTTTACTCGTACACTCTCAAATACTTTTTTCTTTGACTGCCCAAAATCAGCATTGATACCTAGGTATTTTCCAAATTCCTCCTTCCGTTTTATTTGTAAGATTATTTCCAGTTTTCTGCGTCATTGTTTTGGACAATTGTTTAATATCAAAGATTCTTTTCTCTCTGTTTATTTTTTTTCTTTTTTTCTTTTTTGTCTCCTTAACAAAGGGTTTAACTTAGTTTGTCAGCTTGTGCACATATATTTTCTGATGATTAAACAGGAACTTAGCCCATTACTTGGGGAAAGAGCAATGGGAGTGGAAGAAATATGAACAATTAAATTAATAAAGGTGTCAGAGGACCTTAAACCTAATTTAAATTAATAAACCTCTCCAGTTAATAATTCTATTCAATGGCCAGGCTTTTCCATCATCTAATGTAAACGCCAAAAGAATGGAGGGCAAACTTTCACATCATAAACTATACTTAAGCCAGAAAATCCAACAAGTACACGTTAGACTTAATCAAAGATATATTATAATTTATATACATAACAAAATCAAACGAAAATAGACTTTTTCTTGATAACAGGATAAAAGGGACACATTTTTAATTCATATGAACTAAACATCTCGAAAAATTCAATCCTCTCGAAATGCTCACTCCACCAGCACCATCTTTACCAAAGTACCCAACAAAAACATATGGGACGTCAACTGAGGAACATCTGAGGAACATCACATTTAAGTGTTGGATTTGGCAAAAATGTTAAGCTCAATAGTTACTTCACTCACTATGGAGGAGGAGCATTTCTCTAAAAATACATTTTGCTAAATACACCAACTAATATTCCCAAAATTATATAGAAAACCCTAAACCTCTTTCAGTCCCGTTGCCGACAATCTCTCCTAATAGGTATTCTGTAAAACTCAAAAAATGAGCTAAGACCCCTCTATAAGTCTTCAAATAGGCCTTAATATGCTCTAGCCTAAATTGCCAAAAGTTGGTACAATAAGATAGTCTGACAGTTCACGAAAGCATATTGCTTCTTGAGATGTGGTAAATCGCCAAAATCCATAAATTGCTTGACAGTCCTACTGTCGAAGGCCGCGCAGGGTTACTACTTGGAGTTTTATATTTTTCAATGTAAATATGTTTTCTTATTTATCATTTTTTATTCCCTTTGTGGAGATTATTTTGTTTCAGTACGAGTACAGGTACAGGTTTATGTCATTTGCTTGTTTTATCATCTACTGTGCATTTGGCAGTTTCTAACAAAGTTTTTACAATCAGATTATTTTAGACGCTCTTGTTTTGTTTCCAGGGTTTAATTGAGGCAATTTATTTAGCATACGACATAGTTAGATGTAGGTTGACAGTTGGTGTGTGCAGATTTTGATGCTTTTTCTCTTTTGATCTTGTTTTGTTTATTTGTTCCCCCTGACTGGATTCCAGGATGGCGTCTTTTAATAACATTGCGCTATTGTTTCTTGATATTCACATTTGACTTATGGACGAATCCCATATGTATTATCTTAATGTTTATTTCGTTTTGAATAAATATTTTCTCCAACCAAAAAAAAATAAAATTGGTATATGAACGTATACAACGTGTCAAAGAGTATGTACATTTTAGTTTTACATACTACAAGTAAGGGGATTCGAACTCAGGTACAAAATGGGGAGCACATCTGCTCTAATAAACTTGACTAAGCCATCAGGGGCGGCCCTAAGGTGGTGCAAGTGGCGCCACCGCACAAGTCCCTCGATTTTTGAGGGCCACTGTAAAAAAAATTCTTTACGTTATATATATATCAGTCCTGATCTCTTGGACTACATGGGTCCAAGAGATTTGTGGTCACTCACTGTTGGATGTAAATTCAACGGTTCACTCACTCTTGCACTCATTTTAAGAAACTTTTTTGAATCATTGGATTAATATCCAACGGTGGGTGACCACAATCTCTTGGACTCCTGTGTTCCAAGAAATCGAGACAGATATATATATATATATATATATTAATATTATAGGAATTGTATATATACTTTAGCGTGATACATGTTGGCACAAAAGCGTGTGTGGTGGAATTGGTTTTCCAATGCAGATCCCTTAATTGAAGGCTTGAGTTTGAGTTTCATTGAAGGCATTCTATTTGTGTTTTTTATTATTTTTGTATTATAACAACAAACTTTAAATAACTATATATCAATCTCTTTTGTTCTAGTATCAAAGTACTTTCTTCCACACAAAAAACTTCATGGCTTCTTCTTTCTCTTAAACTCTGATTTTCTAGTAAGTAATCATCATCATTCATCAATCTCTTTTGTTCTTTTTTCAATCCTTTGACTATTTTTGTTATTTTTTCAATTTCAGGAATTTCAAAACCAAAATCATGTAGTCATATTCATTCAAATGCAGGTATGTATCTAAATTTCAATCTATATATTACATGAATTATTTTATTAAATTATTATCATGTTGATGATTGGTTATATAAGAAAATATAGTTTTTAAAAATATTTATCTATTTCTTATTGGGGTTATCTTTCAAGTTATAGGGTTTTGGAATTTTTCTTTGTAATCTAAACATGCCACCTACTAGAAATTACGTTTCTAGATATACAAAACTACTTAGAAAAAGAAAAATCGAGGAATTGACTCAATTTCAAAGAGGAGCTCTAGATAGATTCATTGTTAAAGAATCACATGCTACAATTGATGAAAATATTTTCCAATGAACAACAAGAAGGTGATGTTGAGGAATTGCAAGATACTAAAAAATAATATGGATGAATGTGTGGATAATGTTGAGCATAATGAGAATGATGACAATGAAAATATTGTTTTATGACATTAAGGAATGACAATTTTTATTTTATTTTATAGTATTTTCGTATTAGATTATGTGAGGCCCTAAGTTTGGCACAAGGTCCTCAAAATGTTACCATAAAATAGGATTAAGTGGTCCATTTGTTTCTTGGTTATGAATTTCTTTGTGACCTTATAAATTCGTATTTTTTGTTAGCCCAAAAAAAGGTGTTCATACCCCATGAGGCGTATGAAAACAGACCTCCGAAACATTAAACATATGTGGAAGCAATATTGTTTTCATTTCTACTGTTGTGTGTCTGTCTCTCTAGTATTGTTTTTATTGAGAGTAGTCCCAAAAACGTAACCTCAACTCAAGCATCTCACTCACGAGTAATTTTGTATGTTGTTGGGACCACGTGGTTGGTATACCATGCAATACGCATGAAACATGTGAATTTATTATGATATCTTGGAGATTTAGCTCAAAATAATAAAGACTGATTTGAATTCAAAATGAAGTTTTTTTTTCTTTATTTTATTTTTTGTTGCTATTGAGGGTAATTTAAGATACTTCTAACAATGGAAAATGTGGGTTACGCCCCTCTTGCACTTAAGTTCGAACTCTGTGTCTGTGCAAATTAGATCAATTTAGAGCCTTTTTTACTTTGAGGGGGGAGGAAGCCATTGTTCTTCCCCCCTCTCCCCTCCTCTCTTCCTCTCTTCCTCCTTTCACCTCTTCCTTCATTTTCAGAGACAAAGGGTTGTCCCTATTTGTCTTAGTTTTGTTATGATTTTCATCCAATCATTAAAGGCGGCTGCGGCTCAACGTCGGATCTTCACCTGCATTTCGGCGTCGGATCTCCACCACCATCTTTTTTGCAATTTCTTTATGTTTGGTATAAGTTGCAGAGACTCTTTGGGTTCTCTGTGTAGTTTTCACCTCTCCTTTTGTGAGAGTTTTTCATCTCTCCTTTGTGAGAGCTTTTCATCTCTCCTTTGTGAGAGTTTTATTTGTATTGTTATGGCTTGGTTTTTTTCAAGCTTTATCTCTTTTTTATTATTCTAAGTTTACAATCTTAGTTGGGATGCCTATGCCAGAGTTTCTTCGATCTTGCCTGATCGTTAGTGGAGACATACCTGATTTTCTTAATTTTGATATTAGACCGCTCCGTTATTGTAATTCAAATTTTTTGCTAAGAAGAAGGCTGGCCTTTGTATATTTTTATCGGTCTACGGAATGTTCTAATCATAGAATTTCTCAAAAAAAAAAAAAAAAAAGACTATCGCTAATATTTTTTTAAAAACTTCTAAGAACGTAATTAACCTCGAGATCGTTTCGTTGTATGAAACGTATCTTGCAGAGAACAAGAGAGATTTGTATTCAAACTTTCAAGCCTTATAATATTTGATATGAATGGCTCGCTTTACATACAATGAGACAAAATTTCGATATTTGTATTCATCCCATGCAATTAGTAAAATGATAGAATACGAATTCTATCCGTTGGGAATATATTCTTCCACGACTCATTGCTCGTTCTTATCCTCATCATCGCTGTGTGTTGACTGCTCTCACAGCGTTGACATTTTACCGGATTGTGAATTTCTAATAGGTTGGAGCTAGAATTATAAAATTGAGAGCCCGAAATATAAATATTAGTTTGAAAACTACATACATATTCAAAACTCTTACATATTAAAGCTAAATAATTTTCGGTTTTTTATGTACTAATTTGTTGGACGGGGGGCTATATACTTCAATTTGTGAAAATGTAAAAATAAAAATGGTCCAGATTAAAAAGTTGGAAAATCTTGCAAAAGCTTAAACGGTATTGGCAAGGACATATGTATGTAGAGGGCTGTATGGGCTACAACCCATACAAAAAAAAGAAAAAAAAAAATCATTAGTAAATATCATGTAGTAGTCTTCTGTAAAAATAAATAAAAAATAAAAAATGTAGTCAAATAACCACAGCCCATCCCAAATTTGTACAACTCAACAGCACACTTGAGCAAGAAAGCACGTGAGAAACATAGCAAAACTTTCCCCTCTTTTTTGTTTATTGTTAACGTAATCTTCACTTAGTTACTAGGGATTTTGTTTTGTTTTGTTTTTTTTTTTGTTTTTTAAATAATAAATAAGTGTTTGGTGTTAACTCTTCTTGCCTCATTATGTCCCCTAATTAGGTGTATCATTTTTTTGTTATAAATGAAATTTACTTGTGCCGTCAAGTCAAATATATAAGTTTAATTTTTCTTTACTTTTTTTTGCATATAATAGGAACAATTTAAATTCTGTTGTTGAAAATATTTTTATTTTGATAATATGTGTTTTTTAGTTGCATTTGTTTTATGTTAAATCTTATTTGAAATTCGTTAATGTAGTTATGAACTAGCGTGGTTAATTTATATGATTTAATATATACATTTTCTTTCTAGAAAGACTAAAGAAACTATAATAAGTACCCAAAAAAATAAAATTAATCATTAGATTTTAAAGATAATAATTTTAATTAACTTACCCGTTGTCCTGATTCCACCATTACATACACCTATTATAATGAATTGATAACAAAACATTGTGAAATCGGTACTTAGGTGACCATGGGTAAACTTAAAAGATATTCAGCCAAGAACGCAACAAACTTCACACACTCTAGACCTTGACCAAATACTCTTATGACTAGTCAACTGTCAGATATGAATTATACCAAACAATAACATACACATAACATACCAAGACGTACCTGCAGGCCTAGAGAATTACTAGTGACAATCTAGGCACTCAGAAGGACCCGTCACTCTAGACATCCCTTGTGCTAGCAACAACTACGGTGAAAGTGTGTGAAGACAGCATAATCAAGCAACCACCAAATAGCAGATAATGATGACTAGTCAACCACAATTCATACGATGACTAGTCAACCACCAAGAATACAAACTTAGAAAAATTACAGAGATGCAATCAGAAATTGTTCACCTATAAACCCACGATTGGGAAAAACTGGGGGTCATCAACCGACTAGGTAATCCACTAAGTAGAAAAAGATTATTACAAAGGAACACAAGCAACCTCAAGAAAAACATAGATTTATTTAGGAAGATGAGCTATACCTCCTTTGTGCAATCTTCTTCTCCAACTTAGCAAAGCTTGAAGCTCAGTTCTTCATGGCAATGGCAGCTCATTCTCCAGCTCATTCATCCCATGGCACCAACTTGCAAGCTCTATCTCAGACATAAACCAAAATTTGGATTTAAACGAGAATGACCAATGTCTTCAAGAAACCATGCTCTTGAAGAAATCAGTCTTGAATCTGACCTAGATATAAATAAGAGAGTGTTTTATGAAGCTAGATGCAGATTCGTATTTCAAATGCAGTTTTTTTAAAAAAAAAAGAAATCAATTTGGAAAAACTCATAGCTGAAATATGGTTCTCTCTTGAGGAAGAAGAACGGAAAGATAGCAAGCCAACCTTTCCTAAATTTCCACCCAAAAAAGACGACTGCCAAAAAGGAATTCGTTAACCTTTACAGACAAAAATTTCCTTAGGTCAGAATGACACATGGCAGCAGAGAGAGAAAAGAGAATAGGATAAAAAAAGTTGGTTATCCAGCTGAAAATCCTATAGAGCAGGGATGACTAGTCATACGAGAAACAGATGACTAGTCATCATTTTATGAAAACAGTTCAATTTACCTTTGTTAATTTGTTTGAACCTCCATAGGATAGTTGTTAGTTAAGAACACCTAGAGAAGCTATTTTTAATCTAAACTCGAACTTGATAAATAACAATAGAAATTCTATTACAAAGTTGTCAAGGGAAGCCAAAAACCCAAAATGCATACATTAACACATTGTAACATTTGGTCATATTTTTGTGCTTTCATTTCAAACACTAATAAACCCCTAGGCTTAACACAAAACAAAAACCCTAGGCTCGTGTTTGGGTAGAATTATCTTCTGTTATTTGTTATGACAAACTAATGTTTCACGTGACTGCATTAATTATAAAATTAGACTATGGATTATCGAATAATGCTGTTTGAATAGGATCGCGAGATTTAATTTCAAGACAAAAAAAAATCCCTATAGGTGTACGTCTTGTTTATCATATATCAGACCTGTACTTTTCTTGATTGCCTCCATAATTGATCATTATTTTATCATCATTTAAACATGTGGTTGTTGAAACCATTATTTTTTTAACCATACTCACTAAGTCTTACCTCTACAAATTCCATAGAAGGGAGAGCCTTGATGAAAGTGTGAAAGTGTTTTGATAATATTCAGAAACATGGTGAAATCAACAATGTCAGCTATGCTAGTATTGGTGCTGCATCTTTTTGTTCTTCATCTTCAATATTCAGAGGTTCATTCGCTTGCCAATACCTCTGCTCATGGTAAACTACTTTTTTTCGTGATTCATAAAAAGAAAACAAAAAAGGCAAATAGAACAGATGCATGTGCTAAAGGTTTAACAACTCTTCCTCTCTTCGCATTTTGCAGATTTTAGCTACTTGGAATTTGTTTACGATGCCAATGACACAGAGTTGGAAGGAACATACGACTACATTATTGTTGGTGGAGGAACAGCAGGGTGTCCATTGGCAGCAACTTTGTCAGCAAACTACTCGGTGCTTGTTCTGGAAAGGGGCACTCTTCCTACAGAATATCCAAACCTGTTGACTTCAGATGGGTTTATATATAATCTGCAGCAAGAAGATGATGGACAGACACCAGTCGAAAGGTTCGTGTCTGGAGATGGTATTGACAATGTAAGAGGGAGGGTCCTCGGTGGCACGAGCATGATCAATGCCGGGGTCTACGTAAGAGCTAACACCTCGTTCTTTAATCAAACAGGGATTGAATGGGATATGGATCTGGTTAATAAGACATATGACTGGGTTGAAGACACTATTGTGTTCAAGCCGGATTTCCAATTTTGGCAAAATCTTACAGGAACTGCGTTCTTGGAGGTTGGTATTCTTCCAGACAATGGATTTAGTTTGGATCACATAGAAGGAACTAGACTCACCGGCTCAACTTTCGACAATAACGGAACCAGACATGCATCTGATGAACTGCTTAATAAAGGAGACCCAAACAACTTGAAAGTTGCAGTTCATGCCGCAGTAGAGAAGATCATCTTCTCTTCCAATTCATCAGGTATGCTACCAAAGTTAACGTTTTATTATTTTGAAACATTACCAGCAGGATAGTCATATCAAATACTGGATGTGCAAATAATGTTTCCTGTTTTCGTCCGAGTTGTTTGATAATAATGATATGCTTTTATATATCTAATACAGGTGTGACAGCTATAGGAGTAATATATACTGATTCGAACGGAACGACTCATCAGGCATTTGTACGTGGTGAGGGAGAAGTTATATTGAGTGCAGGGCCAATTGGGTCCCCTCAACTTCTACTACTTAGTGGTGTTGGCCCAGAGTCTTACCTAACATCTCTGAACATTTCAGTTGTTGCTTCCCATCCATACGTCGGGCAGTATATATATGACAATCCTCGTAATTTCATTAACATTTTGCCCCCAAATCCAATAGAACCCTCAACTGTGACCGTTCTAGGCATTACAAGCGACTTCTACCAATGTTCTCTATCAAGCTTGCCATTTTCTATTGCACCCTTTAGTTTTTTTCCTATTCCAACTTATCCCCTGCCAAATACGACTTTCGCTCACATTGTTAACAAAGTTCCGGGACCATTATCTCACGGTACTGTCACGCTGCAATCAACCTCTGACGTGAGAGTCGCTCCAAATGTCACATTCAACTACTATTCGAATTCAACTGACCTTGCTCATTGTGTTAGCGGCATGAAGAAGATTGGTGAATTCTTGAGCTCAGACGCATTAAAACCATATAAAGTGGAAGATTTGCCGGGCATAGAAGGTTTTGATATTTTGGGAATACCTTTGCCAGAGAACCAGACAGATGATGCAGCCTTCGAAACATTTTGCCAAGAGGCAGTAGCGTCATATTGGCATTACCACGGTGGATGCCTTGTCGGGGAGGTGCTTGATGATGATTTCCGTGTTACAGGGATCAACGCATTACGCGTTGTTGATGGCTCCACCTTCCCTTCCACACCAGCGAGCCATCCACAGGGCTTCTATCTGATGTTAGGGAGGTATGTTATACACACTTACTTGCAACCACTATATTTGGCTTGAATATCTTGTTTTGTAATATTAATTCTACGCCATTCTGCTCGTTTCCATCAATTTCAATTTTGTACTTTGGGCAGGTACGTGGGCTCTAAAATTCTGCAAGAAAGATTAGCTTCAGAGGAGGCTCTTCATAAGTCAACAATCCAACCCAAAATCTTGGAGTCGCTTGAGTCAGCATTATCCTTTGCTTTTGATACTTAGTTGATAAACCCATGAGTTCTGACTCAAGTGGGATTAGGCTTAGGCCCTTTCTATCAACCATGGCTTGGTGTACCTCTTTATTTCATGTTTAATAAATTTTCCTTTGTGATGTCCTAGTTATCATTGCGTGGAACTTGTCCTTGCAAACCCAAAGCGTATATACTATCCGTTGATGTTCTTTTTTTTAATGTCGGTTATGGGATCAAACGACAACAGCACGTTCAAAATGCAAGAAATTCCCGTATGATGTATCAATTGATTAATAACTTGATCGAAATGCCCCTAGTCTAAGTCTTATGAAGCCGCTGTATTTCCAACACTACGCAGGCATTTTTTTATTATATATTTTTGGTAATAACAGGGATTAATTGTTTTCACAATAATTAAGCATTATGATATTGCTCGATAATATAATAGCATGCTGCTCTGCTTTCGCAACATTGAAACATATTTCTGTAAAGAGTGTTGCTAAATGAACCTTAAATGAACTTAATATACCCTATTATTTAAGTACACCTTAATATTTTAATCGAAATGTAAAATTAACTAAATACACCATATTCAACTACCAAAATTACCCATGGTACACTCTAATACAATCTATCACACAACACCCTAATACCAATCCTAAATCAGGTTTCTCTATTTACATGAATTCTTGCCCTCTTTTTCAGATTTTGGACTTGCATCAAAATCTTTAATTTAGTAAGTTGTGTGGGAGTAGATTTGCTAGCTCCTTCAATTCAAAGCTTGATTCTTGTAAATTCTTATGATTTTCTTTATTTATTTCTTATTTATTCAAAGCATGGTTGAACTTGTCGCCCTCCAAATTTATATGTTCTATCATCTTATAAAAGTTTTATGGGTTCCTTTCTTTTTTCTGGGTAATGGATGATTGTGACCTCCAGAGAAGGGATTTGAAGCACAAAGGAAAGAACGTTGTTTGGTCAGTTGCAATGGATAAGTGTTTAATTGATGCCCTTGATGTTCAAGCTGGAAACAGAAATAAAATTGACAAGTGTGCTTGATTGAAAATGCCTAGACTGTTGCTTGTATTGCTGTGAACTTTTGCCCTTCCGCCAATGCTCGATACGTTGTTCGTCATGGGCACTAAGCAATACGAAAACTTCTCTACATTTTATTAGGGTTGAATATGGTGAGTATAGTGCACTTATTAAAATTATATTTGTTTCACAATTCAATATATCCTTTTTGGTCATTTTATATTAGGATAAATTAATAATTCAATAAATACTTTGGTAGTAGGGTGCACGATGTTAATTTTACGGTTCCTTTAACAACACTCTTCTGCAAATTATTTATGGAATAATTTAGGCTCAGTTATGCTTTCTTGCAGCTAGGCAAGTTGGGCCGGGTCTTTTTTTTTTTTTTTTTTTTTTTTTTTCTAAGTCCTTCAAATCTTTTTGTTACAAATTTTTAGACAACAATGAAAAAACTAATTTAATTCATAACATGTGTTAAAAAAAAAGTTTATTAATTCATAGTACATATTACACTATTTAAATTAAGTTAAGAGGAATTATTAGTTGAAGAGCTCTTCTAGGAGTGAAAACATAATTTTGCTACATCAAGTAAGTCTCGTCCGACTCCTGTAGAGGGAGTCTCACTCTCTTTCAGCATTCCTTCATGGATGTTTAAGTTTACCTGTTGCTTAAGGAATCCCGCAGTAATCCACAGAAGAAGATGACCGAGGGCAGTCCTCGCGACATGAGGAGATACGCCAATCTGAAGATGATCAAGTAGCTTTACTAATAGGGCGGAGGGATCTTCGACAGACTCTCTCTGAGCTCGTCTCGATCTGATAATGTAACGCCAATCCACTTACTCCGGCTTTACTGGTGTAATTAGGAAGATCTCTCTTACCTGGTCAGCAATACCTCATTCATGTACATTTAGCAAGGAAAGCCAATTCTAAGAATCCTAAACCTAACATGTCGTCCACATTTTAAAATTAAATGAAGTCACACATGAGGAGGCGTATTGAGAGTGTGATCCCATGTTAGGGAATTAAGGCATTGCATAATAATTTAAAACATCTCGGGTCTCTCCACCCATTGCCAATTAATTATGGATTATATTATAACATTTACTAGATCATTGAAAGTTTGCTGATTAGTAATGCATACCAGTCTAATGACAGGACTCACCCCGAATTTCTCGAAACCCGAGACGAATCCTGTGGAAATTCCCGACATCACCCCGATGTCAGGCCCACTTCTAAAACTATATCCTTTTTCCCAAAAAGGAATAAGGGCACGAGACTTTCTACCGAAATTTCAGTAGAGTCTCCCCTGTAAATTGAACATTCCCCAAATTTCAACCTGCACAAAATTCACAATTTATATCCCAACAGGCAGCACGCACAATATAACAACACTCAATTCACATTAATGGCCTTCAGCCTTCCGATAATTCAAAGCAAACAACCAAGCACGCTATCAAGTCAATTAATACCATAAACAAGGCGAACAATAAATTCAATCAAACTTAAGAATGTCGAAGCCATCCACTACATTTAATTTTCTCAACATCCAACATACGAGGTTTTAACCTCCTAACACAAACACATCTCGTTCTCACTCAAATAGCAGGATCAACGACAAGGTCCGCATCATACTCAATAATACACAAGTAAAGTTTAACCTGCGGCTGCACCTAGGCACTACCCTAGGCTACCTACGTACCCTTACTGAGGGATCAAGCCACATGTAGTTCTTTAATACAAAATTTCCAAAACCATCATATCATCTCCCCATACGCCGGAACTACTAACGCCACGTATAGGGCCTGTCCGCAAGCCGGATAACCTACGACACGTGGGACCTCATCATCATATCACATAATCTCCTCATACGCCGGAACTACCAACGCCACGTATGGGGTCTGTCAACACGCCGGGTAACCTACGACACGTGTGACCTCAACATCATAACACAATATCTCCCCATACGCCGGAACTACCAACGCCACGTATGAGGCATGTCCTCACACCGGATAACCTACGACACGTGGGACCTCATCATCATATCACATAATCTCCCTAAACACCGGAACTACCAACGCCACGTATGGGGTCTGTCAACAGGCCGGATAACCTACGACACGTGTGACCTCAATATCATATCACAATATCTCCTCATGTGCCAGAAGTACCAACGCTACGTATGGGGCCTGTCCGCACGCTAAAAAACCTACGACACGTGGGACCTCATCATCATATCACATAATCTCCCTATACGCCAGAACTACCAACGCCACGTATGGGGTCTGTCAACACGCCATATAAATTACCTTAATATCGTATCACAATATCTCCCCATATGCCGGAACTACCAAAGCCACTTATGGGGCCTATCCGCATGCCGGATAACCTACGACACGTGGGACCTCACAATCACAGGGTGGTACTTACACTGTAATCAATATCTGGGGAGATACGTAGGGTAGTGCGTAAAGCACTTCAAACTGACATTCTAAACTCTTTTTATACCTAAACAATAAATTAATATCCAAATTCCACATAGCCAACTAACGATCAAGACATGTCACTACGGTCATTTTAATCCTCCTGGGAAGGTAAAACTACCTCGGGAGACTCACGGTCAACCAAGGGTCAAACTATCTCGTACTTGGTCAAATGGGCTGACGGGGCCCACAACCTTTGTTCTCTGATCCGAGAGTTCCTATAGGTTCTAAAAGGTTTAGGATATACGTCCTACAAGTTTGATCCGGATCGGACGGTTATTATGAACCTAACACTCGGGTTAGCATTTTCAGAGTATCCGGGACTCCATTTTACGATCCGTCGAATCCTATACAATCCTAAAGATGTCTAGACTAACATATATTGAAATGGAGTCGATCTAATGGTCCGAACATATCGAACCCGGATAATGCACAATATGCGAAATTCGTTCGATAGTCAAATGACATCCGAATTGGAATCCGAGCACACCTACACGCTCGTGAGGACTAGGAGAACACATTGGGATAAAAATGTACCTTTGCTACCCTGCCCACGTGCCGCCACACGGGCCTGCAATGCATGGGTGTCTAAAGCGATAAAGCTTTGCCGGAAAATCTCAGCATCTCGGGCCAAGACTTCTACCCTAGGTATAACACCTTATTTTGAGTCACTTTTGTTCTTGGGCCTACCCCAAAAAGTGACCAGAAGTGGCCGGAATTGGAAATCCAAAACCGGCTGAACCCTAAATCCAAAATCGAATGACTTAGGCTCAAAATGGATGCAATCCTACCCAACCATCAGCTAGAGCATGGAAAACAATTAGAAATCCATACCTTACTTGGCAAATTTGGAGGAGAAATGAGGGAGAACGAGCAGTTTGAAAATATGTGAAAACCGGCTCGTTTTCTACAGATTCCGGCTGTTGGAGGGGCTGACGGCGGCAGAGACCGGGTGGGATGAGAAAAGGAGGAGGTGGCGGTTCGAACAAGACCGGTCTCGAGGCCGGTCGTTGACGGTGGCGGCGGCGGTGGCTCTTGGAAGCCACGGCTGTGCAGAAAAAACGGAGGGGGAGGGGGCTACGCGCGCGGAGAGAGAGAGAGAGAGAGAGAGAGAGAGAGAGAGAGAGAGAGAGAGAAACCAGATTTATCCAACCCTTTTTGCAATATTTACGATTGTGCCACTGAGGGTATTTTGATCGTATCTCTCTCGTTACAACTCCGATTTAAGCCCACCATATGTCTATGAACTCATATTGCCGTGCTCTACGCAACGGTACAGTCGAAATACCCAAATTTCTTCCGGTCAAAAAGTCAACTTTAAACCTAATAAAAGATTCTATGGGCAAAAATGGTATTTTCTCTCAATAAATTAGTATTCACTAATTTATTTAGGACCGGGTCGTTACATCTAAGCCCTCAAATAGACCTTCCCCTTCTATGTGCAACTCTAAAGCCTCAATTAGTGTAGCATAACCAGGAAGACCCTACATAACGTAAAAGAAAATACAAAATGATTAATAAAAAAAGGAAAACTTGATTGAACAATTTCATTTGAAAAGCATATTGTAAACACAAAAGTCATGTGACAAATGAGATAAGAACATGTGTACAAAATAATATTTGTATGAAATGAATTTAGGGTTACAATCTCTATGGATATTATTTACAAAAGAAAAATCCTTTGATTTGATCTCCCACATGATTTCAAGGGTGGTAAGCATTTTATCTTGAATAGGAATTTGAGATTTGGTATTAAGGGCTGTCTCGGTTTGATCTCAAGCAGGTCAAGATAACGAATGGTGTCATGTGGTAGATACTCTTCGGCTTTAGCTGTGAAAGAAACGTATTGTAGTGCTTGGTGATTCTCCATGAGCTTGATGAATTATTAGGCTAGAGAGCTTTCTGATTTTTCGAAATGTTTGTAAGTAAGGTATTGAGTCATGGTTTGGAATCACCAATCTGAATCCCTTGATTTGTGGAATTTATTTACGATTTAATTTAATTTGGGTCAATTGATTTAATTTAGCTCTTAAACAAATCAAAATTTTTAATTTGAGGAAATTAACTCATGATTTAGGAAGATGACAAATTAAGAATAATTTACTCCTTTTTAGCATATGATTTGATTTGTTTATGGAACTCATAGATGCTGACATATGCGTCATCATTGGTGCCTAGCTTTATCTTAATGAGTCAAGTGCCACGGGTACTTTATATGGAACCGATAACTTGGACGAATAACCTTCGATTATTCAAAAAATCAAACTTTGAATCATTAATCACCAAAATTTTAATGTCTACACATATGATGTAAGCACTGAAAAATGAACAATTAAATTAATAAAGGTGTCTGATGACTTTAAACCTAATTTAAATTACTAAACCTCTCTAGTTAATAATTCTATTCAATGGCCAGGCTTTTCCATCATCTAATGGAAACGCCAAAAATAATGGAGGGCAAACTTTCACATCGCAAAGTATACTTGAGCCAGAAGGCAATCCAACAAGCACGTTAGACACAATCGAAGATATATTATAATTTCTATAGCAACAAAATCCAACAAAATCCAACGAAAATAGACTTTTCTTGATAACAAAATCCAACAAGCACGTTATCCGATATATATATATTTATAGAGATGGACTAATCATATTGACTTAAAAAATAACTGTAGTATTTATGACTCCCTAAACTAGAAAGTATGATTTGAGTTCAAATTTTATAAAGAGCTTCTAAAATAACTTTTGTGTGTTTTAAACTAAATTTTAACTAAAGAACAAGGAACATGATTGTAAATGCTATGAGTAGTTACTCTCTAAAAATACATTTTACTAAATGCACCAACTAATATTCCCAGAATTATCTTATCTAGGAATTATATCACAATCGCTCTAAAGCAATTCTCACGATACTTGCTAGACATGTGTACACGCGTTCCCAATGTATTCTCCAGTTGGAGGTTATTTTTGTCATTTTGCGTCTCCACCTAAACACCAACTTGACTGCAGAATGGATGAGAAGTGGTAGATTTTGACGCCGGGCTGCAAATTGGCGAAAAAAATTAGTACGAATCCTTAATTTTCTAAAAAAAAATAATAAATAAAGAAAATAAAACGAAACTTAGGTACAAATTCATGAGACAATAATCACCAATTAAGCCTATTTGTAAATTGCCAAACCTTGGTACAATAAGCTAGTCTCACAGTTCACAAAAGCATATTGCTTCTTGAGATGTGGTAAATCGCCAAAATCCATAAATTGCTTCACAGTCCTACTGTCGAAGGCCACGCAGGGTTACTATTTGAAGTTTTATATTTTTCAATGTAAATATGTTTTCTTATTTATCATTTTTTGTTCCCTTTGTGGAGATTATTTTGTTTGAGTACAGGTGCAGGTTTATGTTATTTGCTTGTTTTATTATCTACTGTGCATTTGGCAGTTGTTTCTAACAAAGTTTTTACAATCAGATTATTTTAGACCATCTCCAACATATGTCAAATTGACACATGAACATGAAATGACAAAAATTGAAGGTTAAGATTGCTCCAACTGAGTAATTAAATCCCACATGAATTTGAAGGCCGTAAGAGATATGTCAAAAATAACATATTAAAAAGTTTGATGTTAAATATTATTTTAATTAATACTTTTTTAGTCATGGACCTCATTATCATTTACTTTCTTTTAAAACTTTATACATTATATGGGTTTCATTTACTGTTAAAAATATAATAAAATAATAAAATATTTGTCATTTCGGGTGAAATCAAATTTTTTTCAAAATGTCAAATTGCCACATAAGTCTTCAATTTCACATTTTGCATTTGAAGAGATAGTTATTAGATGTAGGTTGACTGGGTTTTCGCATATTTTAATGCTTTTCTTCTTTTGATCTTGTTTTGTTTTATCTGTTCCCCCTGACTGGATCCAAGAAAGGCGTCTTTTAATTAACATTTCGCTAATGTTTCTTGATATTCACATTTGACTTATGGACGAATCTCATATGTCATGTTTACTTCGTTTTGAATAAAACATTTTCTCCAACCAAAAAAAAAATAAAAATATTGGAATATGGACGTACATGTGTCAAAGAGTATGTACATTTTAGTTTTACATACTACGAATAGGGAAATTCGTACTAGGATGTAGAATGGAGACTGCATCTGCTCTAACAAACTTAATTAAGTTCATACTTTCTACCATAAAATAAAATTAAGTGGTCCCATTTGTTTCTTGGTCATGAATGTCTTTGGGACCTTATAAATCCACAAAAAATACGTGTTCATACACCATGACTCGTATGAAAACAGACCTAAAAAACACGAAACATATGTGAGAGAAATATTGTTTTCATTTGTACTGGTGTGTTTCAAAAAGAAGTCGTCTCTCTCTAGTATTGTTTTTATTGAGAGTAGTCCCAAATATTTGATATGAATGGCCCGCTTTACATACAATGAGACAAAATTTCGATATTTATATTCAACCCATGCAATAAGAAAACGAAAAAATACGAATTCTATCTTTTGGGAATATCAGAGCCACTCTGCCGTGTGGTGCAAGTGTGTCGATGAGGACGTCGGGCCTCTAAGGAGGGTAGATTGTAACATTCCACATCGATCAACGGAGAGGGGGTGATGTGCCTTATATGTACATGCCCGCCTCCATCTAGCACGAGGCCTTTTGGGAACTCACTGACTTCAGAGTCATGGGAACTTCGAAGTTAAGCGAGTTGGGGCTAGAGCAATCCAAGGATGGGTGACCCACTGAGAAGTTGCTCGTGAGCTCCCAGAAACAAAAATGTGAGGGCAGAAGTTAAGAACGGACAATATCGTGCTACGGTAGAGCCGATCCCGAAATGTAACAGGGAATATATTCTTCCAGCTCGTTCTCAATATTCTTCCACGACTCATTGCTCTCGCAGCTTTGGCATTTTATTGGATTGTGAATTTCTAATAGGTTGGAGCTAGAATTATAAAACTTAGGGCCTGAAATATAAATATTAGTGCGAAAATTACATACATATTCAAAACTCTTACATATTAAAGCTAAATAATTTTCAGTTTTTCATGTGCTAATGTGTTGGACAGAGGTCATATACTTTGATTTGCGATTTGCGAGAACGTGAAGATGAAAATGTTCCAGATTGAAAAATTAGAAAACCTTACAAAAGCTTATAAGGTATTGGCAACGACATATGCATGTTGAGGGCTGTATACAAACCGTAGGAAATTCTTTTTGTTTTTTTTGGTACATAACGGGGCCAAGCGTACGAAATTCTTTTTCATTATTAAAAATCATGTAGTCTTCTGTACAAAAAAAGTAAATATAAAAAATGTAGTCAAATAGCCACAGTCCATCCCAAATTTGAAACAAGGTCACCCAATACCTATTGTACAACTCAAAAGCACACTTGAGCAAGCAAGCATGTCAGAAACATAGCAAAACTTTCCACTCTTTTTGTTTGTTGAGGTAATCTTCACTTAGTTACTAGGATTTTGTTTTGTTTTTTTAAAATCATAAATAAGTGTTTGGTGTTAACTCTTCTTGCCTCATAGTCTCCCCCCTATTAGGTGTATCATTTCTTGTTATAAATGTAATTCACTTGTGTTGTCGAATTTGTTTGTAATGTAAATCCAGTCCATTCCAATTTAATATCGTGGATTTGTTCTTGAGTGTTGGGCTACTTTTTCCATTGTCAATTAATTTTGTAGTGAAATCTTAACTTCCTTCAAAATGAAGGGCTTTTAATAAATCTACTCATTCTAACATGACATTTTATTAATAAAAAAATCATTAGAGAGCTTATTTAGAGAAAAGAATCATCAATTAGTCACTTGCCATTTTATAATTGGCACATACACCTATTATAATGGATTGATAACAATACATTGTAACGTTTGGTCATATTTTTGTGCTTTCATTTCAAACACTAATAAACCCTTAGGCTTAAGACAAAACAAAAATCTTACACTCGTGTTTGGGTAGAATTATCACTCAAAATAATTAGGGTTTAAACTGATATGCTTATTCTTCTCTCAAGGAGGAATATAATACTACATACGGAGTGGTTACAAATAGGAAATATGCGCAAAATCTCCTAATTCTACTTAAATTAGATAATTATAATAAAATATAAATTCTATTCCTAATAGGAACATTGACTCATGCCAATACCCCCTCTCAAGTTGGTGCATAGATATCGGTAATGCCCAACTTGTCAAGTGAGTCTTCAAATCGGGGCTTTGACACGGCATGGGTCAACATATCTGCAAGCTACTCTGAAGAAGGCACAAAAGGTATAGAAATTAACTTATGCTCTAGCTTCTCATTAATGAAATGCAGATCAACTTCTATATGCTTAGTTGGATCATGTTGCGTAGGATTGTTAGCAATTTCAAATGCAAACTAATTATCATAGTGGAGCTTTGTAGAAGCATTCGGTCTAAACCCAATTTCAGCAAGTAACCACCTCAACCACAATATTTCATAAACGCCTTGGGCAATCCCTCTGAACTCAGACTTTGCAGAGGACCGAGACACAACGTTTTGCTTCTTGCTACGCCACGTAACTAGGTTACCACCAACAAAGGTGAAGTAACATGATGTAGACGTCTATCTGTAATATTCCTTGCATAATCTGCGTCAGTGTAACCTTCTAGATCTAAGTGACCATTTTTCTTAAATAATAAACCTCTCTTAGGAGCAGACTTTAAGTAACTCAGAATACGCATCACAGCAGCCATATGATCTTCACTAGGTGAATGCATAAATTGACTAGCAACGCTTACAGCATAGGCAATATCAGGGCGTGTCAATGATAAATAAATCAATCTCCCAACTAACCTTTGGTATCTTTCTTTGTTATTTGGGACATGATCCACATAACACCAAGTTTATGATTCTCAACA
>NC_047650.1:7187071-7230654 GCF_902201215.1 Prunus dulcis | reverse complement strand
GGATGAGTGATGTTTGTTTTATAGAATTATTGATACTTCAAGGCGATTTGCTTCCAGAAGGAAATACAATACCAACCTCTATGTATGAGGCTAAAAAGACTTTGTGTGCATTGGGGCTGAGTTATGAGAAAATGCACGCATGCCCCAATGATTGCATCTTGTATGGGAAGGAGTATGAGGATTCAACTAATTGTCCTACTTGTGGTATCTCAAGGTGGAAGGAAGGCAAAGATTCAATCTTGAAAGAGGGGGTGCCAGCGAAGGTGGTGTGGCATTTTCCTCCAATTCCAAGGTTTAAAAGGATGTTTCAATCACATGAGACAGCTAAGAGTTTGACTTGGCATGCTGCTAGAAAATTAATTGACGGTCAGATGTCTCATCCGGCGGATTCCCCGTCTTGGAAACTTCTTGATGATAAATGGCCTGAGTTTGGTAATGAGCCGAGAAACTTGAGATTGGCTCTTTCATCTCATGGATTCAATCCCCACAGTTCTCTAAGTAGCAGATATAGTTGTTGGCCGGTTATCTTAGTTACATATAATCTCCCTCCATGGCTGTGCATGAAACGAAAGTTCATGATGTTAACCTTATTGATTTCCGGTCCTAAACAACCCAAAAATGATATAGACGTCTACTTGGAGCCTTTGATTGATGATTTAAAATCTTTGTGGGTTGGGATTAGAGGAGTGTATGATGCACATAATGGAGAATACTTTTCACTCAGAGCTGCATTAATGTGGACAATTAATGATTTCCCCGCCTATGGAAACTTATCTGGTTGTGTTGTTAAAGGATATAAAGCTTGTCCAATATGCGGCGATGATACACCTAGTCACAAGTTGAAAAATGGCCACAAAATTTGTTACATTGGGCATAGAAAATGGTTACCAATCAATCATCCATATAGGAGGCAACGTGCAACTTTTAATGGGAAACCTGAATATGGCATACCTCCCGAGCCATTAACCGGAGAAGAAGTGTTGCATATGGTTGAAAATGGTGACAGAGTTTGTTGGAAGAAGAAATCAATATTCTTTGATCTCGAGTATTAGAAATACCTTCCTGTGAGGCATGCCCTAGATGTTATGCACATTGAGAAGAATGTTTGCGATAGTATCATTGGTACATTGCTGGAGATCCCTGGAAAAAATAAAGATGGGATTGCTGCTCGATTAGATTTATTGAACATGGGGGTCAAAACTGATTTGCAACCCGAGTATGGAGAAAGACGTACTCGTTTTGTAACACCCCGACTCCAAATTAAATGTTTATCTTAATCGATATAATTAAAATTACGAATTTACCCTTGGGGTAGGGGTAAATTGGTCACTTTCTTATCCGGAAGGATTTTGGGACCATGAATGGTATTTCTGGGTAGGTGTTACCAAGACGAATTCGTAGACAGGCGGTAGGCTTGAATCGGAGTTGTAACGAAAAAGTTACGGGCAAAACACTTCCAGTGGCAAACTTGTAAATATTTCAAAAAGTTCGGTAAAAATCAGATTTTTCACCTCAGCTCTCTCCCTCTCGCGCGCGACACTCTCTCTCCTCAGTCTCTCTCTCTCCCCGACGTCCACTCTCTCTCTCCTCGATTCTCTCTGCTCCGACCACGGCAGGACACGAGACCGGTCCCGTTCGACTCGTCTCGTCGCCCCGACCAAGACCTGCCTGTTTTCCCCGTCGGAAACCACGAACTCCGGCCGCGAGCTCGACTCGTCTTCTCGCCGTCGCGCCACCGCCTCCGCCGCCCAAACCCGGTGATTGAGGTATGGTTTCTCATGCTTTTTACGAGTTCTAGCTGATGTTGGTGTAGGTTTGGATCGATTTTGGTTGTAGAAAACCGATTAGGAAAACCTAGGTTTTGGGCCGAATTTCAAAATGAAATTCCGGCCAGTTGCCGCCCGAATTAGGCCTTCCCGTAGTTGATTGAAGTGATCCTGACCTCGAGTAGAAGCTAGGGTAGGAAGGGTGAGCTCGGGTGTGGAGTTTTTCCGTTTTCGGAATTACTCTACACACCCACGCGCTGGCGGCGCGTGTGGCGGCGCGTGGGCGAGCCTGGTGAGGCTGCTAATTAACCCGATGAGATCCTTAGGTTGTCACGAGCGCATAGGAATTCGCGGATCTCAATTCGGATGTCGTTTGACTATCGAACGGATTTTCGCATATTGTGCGTTATCTGGGTTCGATAGGTTCCGACCGTTAGATCTTTCTCGAAGTAAAATATATTGTTCTAGGAATTCCTAGGACCGTATGGGACTTCACGAATTATGAATCGGAACCCCGGATGTTCCGATTCAAAAATGAAAAGTTTGCGTGTTAGCGATAACCGTAAAATCGTGAACTATTCCTAAACCTGTAATCGGACCTTAGGATACCTTCTTCAACGTGCACGTATGGGGAATTTGGGGAATTAATCATTTAATTTGTAATTTCCGCTTCGACGTAATTGTTTACCAATTGACGGTTCGTATCTCGAAATAGGTGTTTCGACTGCACGTACTCAGCAGGTAGGACCCTCACGTGGTCAGGCAGCGTGGGACTATCTGTGAGTGGACTTTGTTTTAATCATATGCATGGTTTTAATTGATGAAAGTTTCTGCATAATGTTTTAATGGCTTATGGAATTTATATATCATATTCATGAAAGGATTTTGTTGGTCGGGTAGTTTTTGGCTATATATATATATATCGAGTTTGGCATTCTTGGGTTTTGAGAGTGCATTTGTGTGGATAGTGGGGAGGTATAATTATATATTCGCTATAGATGAGATATTGGGGTAGTTGGAGGTTGATGTGGAAGAGTGTGATCTTTGGAGAGCAGTTGTGTGATTACACTACGTAAGTACCTTCCCCAGTTACTAGTCTCACTCGCGGCGTTGGATGTTCCGGCGTGTGAGACACTTTCCATATGTGGCGTTGGATGTTCCGGCGTATGGAAAGACTTCATATAGAGCTTAGGGTCATCACCTTGGCGTTGGATGTTCCGGTGTGTGATGATCCCGTCTGCGCGCGTAGGACATAGTTTAGAAGCTACACATGGCGTTGGATGTTCCGGTGTGGGAGCTTTGGAGTTTCGTCCCCCGGTTGGACCGCTCATCCCTAGACGCAGGATAGCACCTGGAAATCCTGCGGACTAGTCAAACGATCCCCCAGTTGGATTGTTTTCCCGGTACCTAGGTGGTGTGATGAGTATATAGTATAGCTATTTATTATATATATATAGTTATATTTATGTGGATATGTATGGTTGGGTGTGTAAGGAAGTAGTAACTTGAAAGGAGTGGTAAAATTGAGAGAACGGGGATCCTTTTTGAAGGAGATAACCGGTATTTTTGAAACGTTTTTAATGAATCAAGTTTTGAGTAATTAATTATTGAAGTGTGAACCTGCATGTCCTGAGCATTATTTTTACATGGTGGGGTTACTATGTTGTTTTTAACTGCAAATTTGGTTTTTGTCCACTCACATATTTTCTGTTTTGCGCCCCCAGCCAGTAGTCGCTCCAGGAAGCGTGCAAGTGGTGTACGAGGCCCGAACTGTGAACCTTTCTAGTTAGGAACTGAGTAATTTCTTCTACTCAACTGTTCTTGTAATCTAAATTCAGTAGATGCTCTGTATCGCCCTTGATAAATTTTACTTGTGAGGCCGGAGGCCACTTTAGCGACTTGTAGAATTGTGGAAGCATGCTGATGGTTGGGATTATTATTATTATTACTGTGTGTTGCAGGTTGAGTAAATTTTGTTGGGATTGCTTATTTAACAGGGGAGACTCTGCCAAAATTTTGGTAGAAAGTCTCGAGTTCTAAGTTGTGGGCCCGGCATCGGTTTGATGTCCGAACAAAGACAGGGTCCGCTTCGGTTTTAGAGAAATTCCGGGGCGGGTCCTGTCACGTTTGCCTCCTGGGCCTTGGAATTTGTCAAAAGCAGAGAAGAGAGAGGTTTGCAATTCTTTCTATGGTATGAAGGTCCCTAAAGGTTATTCTTCAAATATTAAAAATCTTGTATCTTTACAAGATTCAAGACTTCTTGGCCTTAAATCACATGATGGTCATACCTTAATGCAACAATTGCTCCCTGTGGCAATTCGTTCTGTTTTGGAGAAGCCTGCAAGGTATGCAATAACTCGTTTGTGCTTTTTCTTCAATGCTATATGTGCAAAGACTGTTGATGTTTCCAAGCTAGATAAGTTGGAAGAAGATGTAGTAGTTACTCTGTGTTTGCTTGAGAAGTACTTTCCCCTTCATTCTTTGATATCATGGTTCATCTAGTAGTACATCTTGTCAGAGAAGTTCGTCTATGTGGGCCAGGATATTTTAGGTGGATGTATCCGTTTGAAAGATATATGAAAGTGCTGAAGGGGGATGTTCAGAATCGTACTCGTCCCGAAGGTTGCATTGTTGAGCGGTATATAGCTGAAGAAGCGGTAGAGTTTTGTACTCAGCATTTATCTGATGTTAGTACAGTTGGAGTGCCTTCAAGCCAAAAAATGGGAGTTTCAAAGCCATTATCAGGTTGCACAGTGAGCGTAGTTGATCAGGACCTGTTGAATCAAGCACATCTATATGTTTTGGAGAATACGGAGGAAGTCCTACCTTATATCGAGTACGTATAAGTTTTATTCTTTAAGTTTCCATTTTAAATTATTTCTTATGTTTATCTTGTATATTTGGGACCGTAATGCTTGAATTTTTCGTGTCATGTAGGCAACATATGATCCACATCAAGACTGCTTATCCAAAATTTAGAAAGAGAACAAAGTGGCTGCAGGATAAGCACAATAGCACTTTCATTCAATGGCTACGCTTCAAGGTATATGTTGTTGAATAATATATTTCTCTTTTAATTTTCTTCTTATTTCTATGTTAGATTGAATTAAGATATGATTAATTTGCAGGTTCAAAGTAAACTTGAGGAAGACAATCATGGCGTATCAGAAAATTTAAGGTGGCTAGCAGCTGGTCCAAACATGGCAGTGCCATTATATAGGAGCTATCTTATTAAAGGTATTGAATTCAATATCAAGGCACAAGATGATGTGCGGACAACTCAAAATAGTGGAGTTTATTTACTTGCACATACCATGCAAGTTGCTAGTGCCAAGGATAAAACCCAATTCTCTCAAATATGGGTTTCTATGGTGTCATTCAAGAAATTTGGGACCTTGACTACCAAAAGTTTACAATCCCAGTCTTTAGGTGTGATTGGATAGATAGTTTTGATTGGATAGATAGTTCTGGTCTTGTAGTCGACGAACTTGGATTTACCCTTGTAGATTTGAGTAAAATTGGACATAGGAATGACCAATTTGTTTTTGCTTCTCAAGTCAAACAAATATTTTTTTGTTGACGACCCGATGCATCGTGGTTGGTCGGTAGTGTTATCAATGCCTAATAGAGAATATAATGATGTCATTGGTGATGAAATCTTAGGTGATGTGATAATTGAGTGTGAGCCATTTACTAGAGGGATGCCAAATGTTGACACATTTGATGAACTGGTGGGTGAGTTAGGTGGTCAAAATATTCGAGGTGGGGGTGAAGATATATGGATTGAATGATGCTTATGTAATTGGCAGTGTATGACATTAATTTTGTAATATATTGTAATGTGATTTCTTCACTTTCATTATACAGGTTTGGCCACAAAACAATCAGTGCAAAAAATACTGGTTCCAGATTACATCATTATATTCTGCATAAAAAACGACGTCTGTTCAAATAAAACACGACGTTATGGTGAACCAGTTATTCAGCATATTTACCGACGTCTTAAAGCAACGTATCAATGAAGAACCACGACGCTATTGTGAAGCAATTATTCAGGATATCACGTCGGGGAAGGATTAAGAACCGCCATATAATTCTAAATAACACGACTCCAATCCCATAATACCGACGTCTAAAAAACGAGATAAATAATCTGAACGTTAAAAAATACGACGTCATCATACATTTTCCACGTCGAAAGTTCTTTTATAAACGAAGAGGAACAAAATGAATTCCGACGGTAATTCATTATAACCGCCGTCTAATATCAATTAAACGACGTTATTTGTAATACGGCTCTCATCATAATCAACGCCGCCTATATGTTCTGTAATACGGCTCTCATTTATTTGGAACCGACGTTGTTTAGAAGTTCAACGTCGTCTACATTAATAAGTGCGTCGTGAGTAATGAATACATATAAATACAACGTCGACTATATAAATACCACCGACGTTGTTTCGCATTTCAACGTCAACTATATAAATACATACGTCGTAAATAATGACACTGACAACTATTTCCACGTCATCTTTTTTAGAAAAATCGAAGTGAAAAATTTATTTCATGACGGTTGTTTGTAAATAAGAGACGTAGTAGATTTCAATAACGTCGTCTTCTCATGTATTTAAAGACGTCATATTTTTTCTTGTAGTGAAAATTATATTTAACGGCGTAGTGTTTTAGTTGTCGTCGTTGTATGTCTATCTTGCGGCCTTGTTCTTTTAATATGTGTCATATTTTTCCTTTTTAACGACAGTGATTTGTTTGAGTTGGTCGTCTATTCTCATCCTCGACTATTTTTAAAAACTTAGCTGTAACACCCCGACCCCAAATTTCCCTGAATTTAACCCGTAATTAATTATTTAATTATTTTAGGGTATTTTAGTCACATTTTTAACCGGAGAGAGTTTGGGAGCGTGACTTGTATTTTTGGATAGGTCGTGCTGAGACGAGTTCATAGACACGTAGTGGGCTCGAATCGGAGTTGTAACGAGAGAGATATGGTCAAAAGAAACCCAGTGGCACAATCGTAAATATTTCGAAATGGGATATTTTATAAAAATCTGGTTCTCTCTCTCTCTCTCTCTCTCTCTCTCTCTCTCTCTCTCTCTCTCCCGCGACTTCTCTCTCTCTCTCTCTTCGTATCTCCGGCCACCGGCCGCGGCTGCGGTCGGGACCGGTGCCAAAAGGACCGGCTCGGCCTCGGCGTCACGACCCAGCCCTCCCCCGAGATCGGCCGCCGCCCCAGCCGCCGGAAAATGGCGATTTTCGCCCGAAACTTCGCCGGCTCCGATCTCCCTCCTCCGGCCGCCATTTCTGGCGATCCAGGTATGGAAATTCATCCCCTCTGCATGTTCTAGCTGATGGTTG
The DNA here is from genome assembly GCF_902201215.1 of Prunus dulcis. Taxonomy (NCBI): domain Eukaryota; kingdom Viridiplantae; phylum Streptophyta; class Magnoliopsida; order Rosales; family Rosaceae; genus Prunus; species Prunus dulcis. Next base: position 7,223,515 of record NC_047650.1, on the reverse strand, counting down.
GTTAGGAATTGATCGATTCGTAGCGTAGGCAATTCGATTTTCGAATTGAAAATCGGCCGAACTTCGGCCGCCGTGATCGGCCATTTCCGGCCACTTTTTGGGGGTTGTCCAAGAACAAAAGTGACTCCAAATGGGGTGTTTTACCTAAGGTAGGAGTTTGGAGTCTCGATTCCAAGATTTTCGACGGACCGTAATCGCTTTGGACACCCGGTCTGCCCGCTCGTGAGGCGGCGCGTGGGCTAGGGTGGTGGCGTGTCTCTGAGCAGTTTTGAGGTCCTCGTGCCGTCACGAGCGCGTAGGATTTCGTGGATCTCAATTCGGACGTCGTTTGACTATCGAACGGATATCGCCTATCGGGCGTTATCCGGGTTCGATAGGTTGGGACCGTTGGATGGTCCCAAGTTTAATATATGTTAATCTAGGTATTTCTAGGATCGTGGAGGAATTCACGGATCGTGAATCGGAGCCCCGGATGTTCCGATTCAATAATTTAAAGTTAATATTTTATATTAACCGTTAGATCGTGCGATCGTGAGCGATCCGACCGTCCGATCTGAACCAAACTTGCAGGACAAGCGTCCTATACCTTATAGAACCCATAGGAACTTTCGGATCGGAGTTTGGAGGTCGTGGTCCCCGTGGGCCCGTTTGACCAGGGTTAGGGTAGTTTGACCCTTGATTGACCGTGAGTCTTCCGGAGTAATCTCACCTTTCTAGGGGGGATTATCGGGTGCTGGACTCTCGTGAAGGGTTACACAATATTAGAATTAATATTTATTATTATAACTATAATAAGTTGGTACAAGAGTACAAAAGAGTCTAGAATGTCAGTTCGGAGTGCTGTACGCACTACCTTAGGTACCTCCCCGGATTTTGGGATTTACTATAAGCACCACCAAGTGAAAGTTAGGTCCCACGTGGCGTAGGTTATCCGGCGTTGGGACAGGCCCCATACGTGGCGTTGGTTGTACCGGCGTATGGGGGGATATTGTGATATTGTGTTGAGGTCGCACGTGGCGTAGGTTATCCGGCGTGTCGACAGGCCCCATACGTGGCGTTGGTTGTACCGGCGTATGGGGAGATTTATGATAATGTTGAGGTCCCGCGTGGCATAGGTTATCCGGCATTGGGACAGGCCCCATACGTGGCGTTGGTTGTACCGGCGTATGGGGAGTTATGTGATATGACGTGTAGGTCTCACGTGGCGTAGGTTATCCGGCGATGAGACAGACCCCATACGTGGCGTTGGTTGTACCGGCGTATGGGGAGATATGTGATATGACGTGCAGGTCTCGCGTGGCGTAGGTTATTCGGCGTTGAGACAGGCCCCATACGTGGCGTTGGTTGTACCGGCGTATGGGGAGATTATGTGGAATACAGAGAAACGAAATGAGGTATCGCCTAAGTGTGGAATTAGGTTTTACGAGAGAACTACGTGTGGCTTGATCCCTCAAGGAGGGTACGTAGGCAGCCTAAGGTCATTAGGTGCAGCCGCAGACTAAATGTTAGTCATAAATGGGTATTTGAATTGCTGGGTAGTTAGTTAAGAATTACTGGAAGGCCGAAGGCCATTTGTGTGATTTGCATGAAAATATATTGTGCATGCTGCCAGTTGGGAATATAAATTGTGTTTTTATGCAGGTATAAATTTTGGGAAATGTCCAATTTATAGGGGAGACTCTGCCGAAATTTCAGCAGAAAGTCTCGGTCTTTAGTAAGTGGGCCCGGCATCGGGGGATGTCAGGAATTCCAAAGGATTCGTCTCGGATTTGGGGAAAATTCGGTCTTTATTTAACAACGTCTAATATTTATCGTCGTTGTTTGTTTCTGAAAATAGGACGTATAAATTTTGTAATACGACTCTCATATATTTGTAACCGACGTTGTTTCATTGTTCAACGTCTACTCTATAAATACATACGTCGTAAATAATGACACTGACAACTATTTCCACGTCATCTTTTATAGAAAAATCGAAGTGGAAAACTTATTTTACGACGGTTGTTTCTATATAGGCGACGTAGTAGGAATCAATAACGTCGTCTTCTAATTTATTTAAAGACATCATATTTTTTATTGTCGTGAAAATGATATTTAACGGCGTCTTATTTTAATTTTCGTCGTTGTATGTCTATCTTGCGGCCTTATTTTGTTAATATGTGTCATATTTTTCCTTTTTAACGACGGTTTTTTTAGAGAGTTGGTCGTCTATTCTCATCCTCGACTGCTTTTTTAGATCTTTTTGCAGTACAAAGACGTCGTTTTGTATTTGTTAATGACGTTGTATATTTTAACAACGTCGGTGATTTAGCGTCGTGGTTTATGAGGGAAAAGATGACGGTGGATTCCACGACCATTGAAAAACCGAATACACGACGGTGATTTACCGTCGTCTTTTTGCTTTTTTGTAGTAGTGTATGGCACCAATTCCAGGTCATGCCGCCTACTCCCATGGTCCTCATCTTGTGAACTTTGTCAAAGTAAGAAATGTAAGGTCCATCATTCCTTGCCTGTCCATGTCTCAACTTTAGAAGAAAAAAACTTACCACTTGAACGCCAGCAAACCAAGGATGACTAATTTTACAAGAGGAAATACCTTGAATCTCCTTTGTGTTTTTTTCCCTTTTTTTTTCATCACTTCGATATTTTCGATATTTTAGCGATATTATAACCAAATATTGCTGAAGTGTGAGCGAAATTATCGACGTCGATATTTTCCGATATTATCGTCGATATTCTCGATATTTATACAATATGTGCATTGATACGTTTCGAAATATCCGTTATTCGAAAAAATGATAATATCCTCAATATTTCGTCGATATTATCGATATTTTAAACTATGTTCAAGACTGAGGGTACAATATTAACCTCCCCCTAGTCACAGTCAAACTAGTCATAACCTCCACTATCAAACCCACCACCCAGTTAAACCCCAGCCACCGTAAGAAGCAGTAGCAAACCTCATTGTCACCTCTACCCAATCAACCTATCCACACTATCAACACCACCACCATCCACATCACCCGCACTAAATCCAACTACCACCATCTAATCGAACCCACCTGTAACTCTACCCATACCAAAGCGAGCCACCATTATCAAACCCAACCAACCTGTTACCCATCGAACCACCACTGACCATCGACTAGTGAAATCAAAGGGAGATCAGCGAATCAGAGAGAGAGAGAGAGAGAGAGAGAGAGAAACCAGAGAGTTTGAGGGGGGTATGCTGACTGCTTTGGGGATGAGGGTGACCAGGAAGGAAAAAGTGTAAGATGGTGGTGGGGGCTGGTGATTTGACGGGAAGGGAAGAAAGGGAAAATAGGGTTTGTTAACTCTGAATTTTTTTTATGTTGTAAAGACAGTGGGTGAAGCCCACATGTTGGATTCCTTGTCAGCCACATCTTGGAGGCTTATCACTTGCAGGGCATTATTTCCTTATTATATAAATAAGGCATTATTATGCCTTTGCAGGGACACACCAACCATCAGAGAAGGAAAAGAGAGCCCAAGCAGAAAGGAGAGAAATGAAGAGAAGAAAAAAGAAACGGAAAGAAATGGAGAGTGAGAGGAGAGGAAAAAGATAGTAGAGAGCAATTATCCAGAAAATTAAAATCAGTGAGCCACATATATCCAGATCCTCTGCTTTGATTTTCTCTGCTATGATCTGTTTTACTTTTGCCTTTCATATGCCACCTCATTAAAAATTTAATCTAAGGGATTAAAAATTGACACATCATTCTTAAAACAAAAAACCTAATTTACTTCTAATTAAAAAAGAAAAAAAAAACCCTAACTCTGCTAAGGAAAGTTAATGTCATCTAGTACTTTTTATTTTCATTCTTCCTTTCTCTGTTCCCGAACTGTCCCCCAAATTCTTACCTATCAGCAAGTTTTCATTTTCCCCAAAACCTCTGTATATCACATATATTTGAACATCAATATCTTTTCTTTTTTTCCCCTATTGAAAAACAAAAACAAATCGTCTCTTCCCATATGTCAATTGAGATGGTGAAAGTGGTTTCAAAAAACGGTTCACTGGACATCCATGTCGAATAAGGGAATACAAATGCTAACATAGACTTGGAGTAAAAAGGCGTGCTATTAGATTTATATATTTTAGACTCCTCAGCCAAGAAAGCTTGATGAGAGATAAGGTTTTGGAGGGTGAATTAGCAGAGAAAGGAATAAGGCAAAAAAAGAAAAAGAAAAAGAAGAACCGCTACATAACGAAAAACCAGAGAAAATAATAAAGGAAAAACAAAAACAAACTGCTACAGCAAGTAAAGTTTTCCGTTAACAGAGTTAGGGCATTTTCATTTTGAGTAAATTAGGTTTTTGTTTTAAGGATGATGTGTATAACTTTAAATTCGTTAGATTAAATTTTAATGAGGTGGCAGATGGAGGGCAAAAGTACAGCAAATCCTAGCAGAGAAAATCAAAGCAGAGAATCCGGATCCATATTGTAAACACTAAAGTTGTGGACTATTATTTTAAATAGTGAAAAAGTTACTAACTACTATCCGAGGACGTAGGCATGACCGAACCTCATTAAATGTTGTGTCTCATCTACTTTACATGGAACTCAATATTCTAGCATATCCCGTTTATTTTACAACACATTATCCGCAGGAGAAGATCTCAGGTATAATTTTATATGCTGCACTATTATTTATATTACTAACCATTCGAAGGTGTGGTGGGAAGCCTGTGTTGTTTTCAGGTGAAAACAATTTTGTGTGGGACAGATATTATATTTTTTTATTGCATCTTGGTGTTGATCATAACCCATCGGGGAAAAAAAAAAAAAGTGAAAAAACTTTATGCAACTTTTAGTATGATTGCTAGAAGTTTTCTGGCCATACTTCTATATAATTGTTTAATAATATATTAGTATATGATATATTATATATTTTAACAATCACTTATATACTTTATGTATATATATTCGGTGGTGGTTTTATCCCCACATTTACTTTATTTTTTTGTATGTTTTGGATTTATTACCCATACAACAGTATTTATTTAAAAAGTGTGAAGTGGGTTTATCATCCACACAACTGCCTTTACTTTTTATTTAAAAGTATGGAGTAGAATTAGTGCCTATACAAGCACATTTAATTTATCACACATTTACTTTATTACTTAAAGTATGGTGCAAAATTAACGTTCATACAGCAAGCAATTTAATTTATGAATTTATTTTACTGCACATTTACTTTTATTTAAAGTATGGTGCATGTTTATCATCTATACCAGCAATTTATTTACAAGCAATTTATAACAATTTATTTTATGAATTAATTGTGCGGTATGATGAGTTTGAAAACATACAAAGATCAGGACCAGAAGTTCTTTAATCATCATCATACAACTACATCAGGACCTAAAGATCCTTGATGATGATAATAATATGAGAGCTAGCAATCTCTCTGGTACTATATTTGTAAACAAGAGATCAGACCTGAAGATCCTTGATCCTTAATATGTAAATGAGGACCTGGAGTTCCTTGATAATGTAATAGTACCGTATTGGTTAATAGTGTTGTACACATGAATAGTAATTGTACTAGCAAATGTACTGTACGCATGAATAGACACGTATTCATGACTCGATGAACAGTATAGTATACATGAATAGTGACGTATATATAAATATTAACCATTTTGGGTAAACCGTCACTATATACAAAAGGGAACCTGTAGTTCCTTAAACTCATGGATGAGCAATTAAATGAGAAGGCAGAAACTCCTCAATACATGGACAATTATGTAAAGGCCTGAAGTCCCGAAATATGTACGGGAAATTATAAAAATGTTCATACCATAAAAATATGCGATTTTGGCTTGAAGTTCAAAATCTGACAATATTGAGAACCTGAAGTTCCAACAGTTAAATGGACAACCCTTGAGGTATTATTGCAAATTGTGGTACACCACATATTTCTTTGGCATAAGAAAATGATGAATTTAATAAAGTTCGATTATGTTATAATCGACACCTCAAGGAAGAAATATATTTTGTGAATTCCGGTTGTTAAGAATACACAGTGAAATGGATAATATCAAGATAAACCTCAAAGGATGAATTGAGGCTCCCCACATATTTTGTTATATTATATGATCTGGGCCGGAAACCCATGGATCCAAATATATGAAAGATCCTGAACTTGAAGTTTTGGGTATATAGTAGTTAATGCTCTTCACTACTATACTGCAATATTATCATGGCTTTTACTCAATTTATATTTCATGCCCATTTGAAAAAGGCAAATAAATTTTCAAGTTGTGTTTAACCTAAGCAAGAAGTTTCGGACTCACATGCACTGAAATATGTAATTTGAGAGATTTGATGTGGTTATTTGAACCTATAAGGCACAAGGTTTCAAACCGTCATTTTGAAAAAACGTAAAAACCACATGTGCAAGTTTAAAAATTTACCCAATTATTATAACAGGAAATGAGCATACAACAGATAGATTCTTTTCACTTTCAAGGAAGGAGCAGGCTCTATAAAATCTATAAAATTCCATTATGTTCTAGAAGCCTCTGAAGGAAGAGGACGGCGCCTCTTAAGCTTAGCCATGAGCCTCTTGTGGTCTCCCAGAATATTTTCATTAGAAATTTGCAGGATGTCAAGCCTTGTCCGCGTATCAATGGTGTATGAACTCACCAGTTTCAACAAGGCCTTATTTTCCTCTTTAAGTTTCTCAACCTCTTGTTGAGACTCATGAAGCATTCTCTGAAGAGACGAATTTTCAGAGTTCAGCTCCTGAATCTCGTTAGCTCTGGCACGAAAACAATTAGCCATGTTAGAAACAGAAGCAGCACTTTGAATGCTAAAACCCATTGAGTCAATAATAGCCTCTTCGTCAGACCTTCCTGTTAACAGTATTTCATCCATAGGAGTAAGGAAATTCCTGGCTATTATGACAACAGTCGTATAATTCATCATCACAAAATCATTAACAATGAGATGACGATTTTGGGATACAAAGGATGGACGCCATACTTGGGCGTCACGGGTTGTTTTGGGAGCAACATTTAAATCGAGATGCTTTGGGGGAGAAGAAGAGGAAGCCATTTTAAAAGGGTTTTGAGGAAATTATTAGAAAAGCTGATGTCACGACCCAATTCAAAAATAAAGAATATTCTAGAATCTGGGTGCGTGAATTGAAAGAAATAAATAAAAAGACTGAAAAATTGGTTAAAATACATTACCATTATATAAAATAATAATAATAATCTTACAAGTGTACATGATATAAATAAACGTCTATCACTCTAAATTAATCCAACTTCTAGGTGAGGGATGAGCAAACCACCGCTCAGTGAGTACATTATGTAATACGCTAGTCAAGCAATATCATTTTACACACTCTAGAAAAATATAATAAAAAGACAAACAACCCAAATCATATCACATCATTACTTCATATCTTGGTTATCCTTCACAAATTTTACCCAGCACGTGGCCCCTATCGGCCTCACTGCCCTATGTCCCCGTCTGGTACATTTATCCTTCGGATACCCCGTCACTGAAGTTCTCATGTTCCATGAATAATATGTACTTCAAAAAAACTCCAAATAATATATATTGTGTGAAATATTGCACAAATTAGACGTGCTTGACTTCAAAATAGAGAGAGGTTTGTAAATAGAATAAATCCATGATTTTCACATTTATCACAAAATAAGAACTTTTAGAACATATTACATAACCCACTCACCATGATAAGTATGAAATATTGCAAGACACACACACATGCTCTTCATCTTGTTTCCTTTTTTTTTCTCTCTCTCTCTCTCTCTCTCTCTCTCTCTCTCTCACTATTTCATGATAGAAATCTATCTTAAAGGATTGGAATGAATGAGATAGGAGAGGATATGCATGCACCCAAATAATATTTATATATACAATATTTTAAACCACCAGAAAGATAAGATAAAAATGTAAGGGAATAATGTGACTCATCCCCTTTTGGCTAATGATATCACAACACCACCAACAAAAGATAAGATAGAAAGATGAGGGAATAATGTGAGCACCTTTGGCCAATAATATCACAACACCACTTGTTACTAGCATGCAAGGTGGCATGGCAATGATGATTTAATTAAAACCAGTTCTAAGTATCTACGCATGGATAACAAGAATGATGTCATCTTTCAACTAAAGGGATAATATCATGCTAGGCTTAAGAGTTAATAACATATAAATCTTCACAATAAATATTTAAATAAGAAAAATTCATATTAATAAATAATTAATATGTAGTATGAATAATTATTATTTATATATATTTTACAGGCTCTCACAGCTGAATTTTCAGAAAATGGAAGGAAGTTGAGTTGAAACGCAGTTACTTCATCAGTCCTTACAGAGGCAATCTCTATAGACGCAAATGTGACAATGTTTTCAGGATTCCAATATTTTCTCGGATCCCAATATTCTCTTTTTCTTTTCCAGATTCCAAAACTTTGCGCGGCCTCCATTATTGTCTGTTGGCACTTTAAGAGTTTCAAGGATTATTTTCGTCAAAGCTGATCTTGCTTTGCGGATTTCACGGAGTTACTTTTTCAAAAGTATCTTGGGCACCTCACAATTTTTTGTAGTTAATTTGAGATTCACTGGGCCAAACTGTTCCTCTAATTTGTGTATAAATATGTTACTAACGAAATTTTCTTTGCATAATACATCCAGTTTTCTCTAGCTTTCTCCATATCTAGTAATGCAATATCCACTTATTTTTCCTATCAATGAGTGCTCGATGTGCTCAAGAAGCGAGACTATCTCTGATCATCTGTTCAGGAAGCGAGTCTATCCCTGACCACGTTTCAACTAGATCAGGGAACTGTATGGACGACCATGCTCTAAGCTCCTAAAGTTCTTCTAAGCTAAGAGAAATGAGAGTTTGTTGTTTGCTTCCCTGGTTTCTTATCTACCTTGCAATCAATATTTGTATCTTTTCTTTCTTTTTACAACTCTCTGTTCATAAGAGATTTTGTTTCTTTAAAACGAACATCTGAAGAACAAATCCATGTAGTGAACCTAACATTGAGGTTTTTTTTTTTTTTTTTTTTTGAGAGAGACAGAAGAATTGTGATTTTTGCTCTTGCAGGATATAACTAGATCATCAAGCATTACATTGTATTTGCTAAGCCGATACGAGCTTGAATGATATTTGAGCAAAGTTTCTCCCACCTAAGGATGTAAGCAATACTTGTGTTATTTCATGCTTGTACTCTTATTTTGATATTTTGTACAACATCCTTAAAGGTAATCAAATGGGAAGATAAGGCCGTTACAGAAGAACGCCATGCGAAGGACCATTCCAGAAGAATGACTTGCGTTATAGATCGTTCTAGAAGAACGACTTGTATTATGACCATTCCAGAAGAATGGCTTGTATCATTATGATATGTATTCCTGAATTATTAATGCAAATTTCACAGATTGCAAGTTGGATACATTGATAATACATTGCATAGATTAAAGTCTTATAAGAATAAAACATGGGTATAGTAGTGATGAATATGATGCACGTCTGTTGCGTAGCAAATGATATGGATTGAAGTCCCGAAAGGACAATCCATTAACATGTCAATATTAATACTGTGCACGCCTAATGGTAGCAAATTGTATGATTTAAAGTCCCAGAAGGACAATTAATTGACATGTATGTATTAATCTGTGGCATGCTTGCAGCATGACAAATATATGGGTTCTAAATGTTCCAACTCCCTGAATGGAGATTATCCACGCCCTACTATAAAATAACGCTCCATTGGAGGTTATGATCCACATTCTTACATAATTCATCCTAAAAGAGATGTTTGTCTGGAAAGAGACAATAAAAGCCCCTGAAGTGGCTTGGGTACCCAAAAGCAAGGAAATGCTTATAATTAATGCATGCACATGCACATGAGAATGGTGGAATTACGAATTGATGAATGATAATTTTTGGTTTTGGAGTAGCTACTCAAATCATCAATGGGATGTGTTGATTGGAACCACGTTCTATTATTAAATGTCGACAAAATCAAGGCCGAAATGGAAAGAGGCAATTCATTACATATGAGAATGAACGTGAAAGAACACACCCATTGTACGAACCCTAAAAGATGTTAACCCTGAAAGTTGTACTTAGGTGTTCGGAATAAAAAGGAATATACTCACTTTATATGACACAATATTTCTAGTAGAAAAAAGGAATGTTGAGGTTCTCCATGTTTACAGATGCAATCATGCCTTTTTATTGCACATCTATGGAGAGCAACATGTTATCTTCAAGGGTTATTAAATGAATGGAGCATATCGCCAGAAGCGATTCCTTAAAGATGTACAAACAGAACAAATAGCTGGATATAAAGTTATATAATGTGTCATGAAGTGTAATTCCTTAAATAAAATCCCTGAATGATTGAAATTGCATGAAGCAAGTCTCTGAAGGACATGTGCTTGAAGCACAAATTTTGTACTCAATACTAATATATATAAATTGCCTCTGTGAATACATTAATTATGATATGATTGCAACACATTACAACTCCTGAAGAGTTGATAATTGATCAAAACTCCAAAAAAGTTAATACTTGGTTAAAACTCCTGAAGAGTTCAAGAAATAATTGTCTCGGCCTGAAGAGCGAGCATTATGCCAACGAGATTCTTGCTTATACTAAGAAAGTATTGAAGCATTTTTATGTGGATTATCCGTTGGACATTTAAATGATTTTCCGAAAGTATACAGGACTGGACATTGTATTTTCTAGATAGAGTTCAATTCCATCACCACCACTTTGGGATGATGTGAGACATATTTGATGCGGAGCCTAGGTTTTGTTGGATACACGAACTCTGGAAATTTCTATGATTTACATAGAGATCACTTACTGTAAGTATATTTACTTACTCAACTAAGTAATTTTTGATGGCTACATCATCCGCTCACTCCGAAAGATTTTCCCTCCAAAATGTTAGTCATGAAGATTTCAGGGGGAGATATTCATCAGGGGGAGCATGCAGAAGTATGCTACACTTATTGATGTACTCTTCTTCCCTCCATCAACTCTCTATCTCACTGGGTTTTCTTCTCACAAAACTTTTGAAAGGACCCGCCCCGAATTTTCCCAAAACCCGAGACGAATCCTTTGGAATTCCCGACATCACCCCGAAGTCGGGCCCACTTACTAAAGACCGAGACTTTTTGCCGAAATTTCGGCAGAGTCTCCCCTATAAATTGGACATTTCCCAAAATTTATACCTGCATAAAAACACAATTTATATTCCCAACAGGCAGCATGCACAATATAAATTCATGCAATTTACATAAATGGCCTTCGGCCTTCCAAAAATTCTCAACCAACTACCAAACGATTCAAATACAATTTAAGACTAACATTTAGTCTGCGGCTGCACCTAATAACCTTAGGCTGCCTACGTACCCTCCTTGAGGGATCAAGCCACACGTAGTTCTTCCATAAAACCTAATTCCACATATAGGCAATACCTTATTTCATTTCTCTGTATTTCACATAATCTCCCCATACGCCGGTACTACCAACGCCACGTATGGGGCCTGTCAACACGCCGGATAACCTACGCCACGTGCGACCATACCATACTATCATAATATCTCCCCATACGCCGGTACAACCAATGCCACGTATGGGGTCTGTCTCAATGCCGGATAACCTACGCCACGCGAGACCTGCACGTCATATCACATATCTCCCCATACGCCGGTACAACCAACGCCACGTATGGGGTCTGTCGACACGCCAGATAACCTACGCCACGTGCGACCTCAACATAGTATCACATAATCTCCTCATACGCCGGTACAACCAACGCCACGTATGGGGTCTGTCTCAACGCTGAATAACCTACGCCACGTGAGACCTGAACATCATATTACAAATCTCCCCATACGCCGGTACAACCAACGCCACGTATGGGGCCTGTCCCAACGCCGGATAACCTACGCCACGTGGGACCTAACTTTCACTTGGTGGTACTCGTAGTGAATCCAAAATCCGGGGAGGTACTTAAGGTAGTGCGTATAGCACTCCAAACCGACATTCTAGACTCTTTTGTACCCTTGTACAAACATATATATAATTATATTTATATAAACAAATATTCTAATATTGCGTAAACCCCAACAATAGTCTAGCACCAGATAATCCCCCTGGGAAGGTGAGATTAATCCGGGAGACTCACGGTCAACCAAGGGTCAAACTACCCTAACCCTGGTCAAACGGGCCCACGGGGACCACGACCTCCAAACTCCGATCCGAAAGTTCCTATGGGTTCTATAAGGTATAGGACACTTGTCCTGCAAGTTTGGTTCAGATCGGACGGTCGGATCGCTTACGATCGCACGATCTAACGGTTAATATAAAATATAAACTTTAAATTATTAAATCGGAACATCCGGGGCTCCGATTCACGATCCGTGAATTCCTCCACGATCCTAAAAATACCTAGTTTAACATATATTATTTTCGAGACCATCCAACGGTCCCAACCTATCGAACCCGGATAACGCCCGATAGGCGATATCCGCTCGATAGTCAAACGACGTCCGAATTGAGATCCGCGAAATCCTACGCGCTCGTGACGGCACGAGGACCTCAAAACTGCCCAGAGACACGCCACCACCCTCGCCCACGAGCCGCCACACGCGCGGGCAGACCGGGTGTCCAAAGCGATTACGGTCCGTCGAAAAATCTTGGAACCGAGAGTCCAAACTCCTACCCTAGGTAAAACACCCCATTTGGAGTCACTTTTGTTCTTGGACAACCCCCAAAAAGTGGCTGGAAATGGCCGAAAACAAACTCCCAAAATCGGCAGAATTTCAAATCGAAGATCAGCTATCCTAGGCTCAAAATTAACGAAATCCTATCCAACCATCAGCTAGAGCATGGAAAATAGGTGGAAAACCATACCTTACTCGTCAAATTTGGAGAAGAAATGAGAGAGAACGAGCTCCTTGAAATTTGGGTTAAAACCGGTCGGATTTTTGCATTTTCCGGCGAGCACAGGAGGTTCCGGTGGCTGAGATTGGTCGGGATGGGAAGAGGAAGATGGCACGGTTCTTTTGGGACCGGTGCCACCCCCAGCGGTGGCCGGATGCGACGGTGGTGGCCCAAAAACCACCGCTGTGAACAGTAACAGGGGGGGCTGTTCTGCGCGCAGGGAGAGAGAGAGAGAGAGAGGGAAAATCTGATTTTTATAAAAATCCCATTTCGAAATATTTACGATTGTGCCACTGGGTTTCTTTTGACCATATCTCTCTCGTTACAACTCCGATTCGAGCCCACTACGTGTCTATGAACTCGCCTCAGCGCGACCTATCCAAAAATACAAGTCACGGTCCCAAACTCTCTCCGGTTAAAAATATGACTAAAATACCCTTAAATAATTAAATAATTAAATAAGGGTTAAATTTGGGGTCGGGGTGTTACAACTTTAATAAAACAACCCGTTAGTTACTTGTGGTCTCCAAGAGGGAGTGTTGTAAAGATAGTGGGTGGAGCCCACATGTTGGATTCCTTGTCAGCCACATCTTGGAGGCTTATCCCTTGTAGGGCATCATTTCCTTATTCTATAAATAAGGCATTATTATGCCTTTGCAGGGACATACCAACCATCAGAGAAGGAAGAGAGAGCCCAGGCAGAGAGGAGAGAAAGGAAGAGAAGGAAAGAAAAGGAGAGTGAGAGCAGAGAGAAATTCTTCAAGAGAGAAAAATCAGTGAGCTACATATATTGTAAACACTAAAGTTGTAGCCTATTATTTCACATAGTGGAAAAGTTACTATTGCTGCTCTCCGAGGACGTAGGCATGGCCAAACATCGTTAAATATTATGTCTCATCTACTTTATGTGCAGCTCAATATTCTAGCATATCCCGTTTATTTTACAACAATTTAAAAAAATTTAATCTGTTTTTTATATTTAATTTGAATTTTAAAATCTTTTAATAGTTAAAATTACTAAAATACACATGCCACATCACCACATTTAACAGTTTTGTTGATGGAAATTGACGGAAGTGGTAAAGTGAGAAAATTTCATCAATTTTTAGAGATTCTAAGATTAGGTGAAAAAAATTCAGTTTCAATGAATAAAATGAGACCGACCACCCATTTCAAGGTATGAAACAGTAATTAAGCCTAACAGAATAATGGGTACATATATTATTTCTATATGGAGCTAAGACATTGCAAATATATTGTAAAAACAATTTACCTCCTTTGCAAGGAAATAGAGATGTGATTCTCATTTGGAGCTTCCTGCATGTATAATACAGGTGTCAAGCTCGATAGCACAAGTACAACCCCCGAATATGTTGTTAAAGTATTTCTTTATTCATCTAAATCTTATTATATCTACTTAAAAATATTTTATGTTACCAAAAAGAAATCGAGTGATTTAAAATGAGATAACACATGAAAAATAATGCATTCATTTCGACACAAAAATCCCTAGGTACTCGGGAAAATCTTCATATTTCAGAAATATGTGCTTTTTAAATGCCTCCATGTTCATTGTTTTGTCATCATTTTATCATGTGATTGTTGAAATCATTATTTTAACTCAACTTACTAAGCCTTACCCTCTATAAATTACACAGAAGGGTGCCTTCATCAAAGTGTGAAAGTGTTCGAAGTTTCAGAAACATGGTGAAATCAATGTCAGCTATACTATTGGTGTTGCACCTTTTTGTCCTTCATCTTCAATATTCAGAGGTTCAGTCGCTTGCCAATACTTCTTCTCATGGTAAACTACTTCCTCCCTAATTCATAAAAAGAAAGAAAAAAAAGGCAAATGAAAAAGAAAACAGAAAAAAGTGTGTAAGAAACAAGCTTTGTGTACGTAGATGCACAGCAAGAAGATGGAAAGACTTTTTTCTGTTATACATTTTTTTGGCTTACGTAGATACATGTGCTATACTTTTAAAATCTCTTCGTGTCTTGACATTTTCCAGATTTTAGCTACCTGAGCTTTGTGTACAACGCCACGGATCCAGAATTGGAAGGATCATATGACTACATTATAGTTGGCGGAGGAACAGCAGGGTGTCCATTGGCAGCAACTTTATCAGCAAACTACTCAGTGCTTGTTCTAGAAAGGGGCACTCTTCCTACAGAATATCCAAACCTCTTGATATCAGATGGGTTTGTTTATAATCTCCAGCAAGAAGATGATGGAAAGACACCAGTCGAAAGGTTTGTGTCGGAAGATGGTATTGATAACGTACGGGGGAGGGTGCTCGGTGGCACAAGCATGATCAATGCCGGTGTCTATGCCAGAGCTAACACCTCATTCTTTAATCAGACAGGAATTGAATGGGACATGGATTTGGTTAATCAGACATATGAGTGGGTTGAAGACACTATTGTGTTCGAGCCAGATTCACAAACTTGGCAAACTGTTATAGGAACTGCATACTTGGAGGCCGGTATTCTTCCAAACAATGGATTTAGTGTGGATCACCTAGCAGGAACACGACTCACGGGCTCAACTTTTGACAATAACGGAACCAGACATGCATCTGATGAACTTCTTAATAAGGGAGACCCAAACAACTTGCGAGTTGCAGTTCAAGCAGCAGTTGAGAAGGTCATCTTCTCTTCCAACACATCAGGTGTGTTTCTTTCTGTGTTAGTTTGTCATTCTGCACTCCGAAATTAATATGTATTATTTAAATCATTCATATGAAGTTATTCATTAATGCAGGTGTGACAGCTATAGGAGTTATATATACTGATTCGAATGGAACGACTCATCAGGCATTTGTACGTGGTGAGGGAGAAGTTATATTGAGTGCAGGACCAATTGGGTCCCCTCAACTTCTACTACTTAGTGGTGTTGGCCCAGAGTCTTACCTAACATCTCTCAACATTTCAGTTGTTGCTTCCCATCCATACGTCGGGCAGTATATATATGACAATCCTCGTAATTTCATTAACATTTTGCCCCCAAATCCAATAGAAGCCTCAACTGTAACTGTTCTAGGCATTACAAGTGATTTCTACCAATGTTCTCTCTCGAGCTTGCCATTTGATACTCCACCCTTTAGTTTTTTCCCTACTACATCTTATCCCCTGCCAAATCAGACTTTCGCTCACATTGTCAACAAAGTTCCAGGACCTTTATCTCATGGTACTGTCACGCTGAATTCATCCTCTAATGTGAGAGTCGGTCCAAATGTGAAATTCAACTACTATTCGAATTCAACAGACCTTTCTCATTGTGTTAGCGGCATGAAGAAGCTTGGTGAGGTCTTAAGTACAGACGCATTGGAACCATATAAAGTTGAAGATTTACCCGGTATAGACGGTTTTAATATTTTAGGAATACCTTTGCCAGAGAACCAAACAGATGATGCAGCTTTCGAAACATTTTGCCGAGATTCAGTAGCCTCATATTGGCATTACCATGGTGGATGCCTTGTCGGGAAGGTGCTCGATGATGATTTCCGTGTTACGGGGATCAATGCATTACGCGTTGTTGATGGTTCCACATTCCCTTCCACACCAGCGAGCCACCCTCAGGGTTTCTATCTGATGTTAGGCAGGTATGTGTACAGACTTACTTGCAAAAACTAGAAACTCTCACTAATTTATTTGGGTTAATGACTTGTTTTTTATTAACTCTATTCCATATTCCTCATTTAATCCCTTTCAATTTTTGTGCTTTGCCGCAGGTATATGGGCATTCAAATTCTACAAGAAAGATCAGCTTCTCAGGATGCTATTCATAATTTAGGATTCCAAGAGAATATCTTGGATTTACCTAAGTCAACATCATCCTTTGCTTTTTAAATTTGATTGATAAACCTGCAATCTTGGATTTACGTAAGTTATCATTTTCCTTTACTTTTTAGACTTCATTAATCAACCCATGAGTTCTGTCTAAAGTGGGATTAGGGTTCGGCGGGCAAACGGGCTTAGTCTCTTTCCATCCGCCATGGCTAGGGTGTATCTCTTTATTTCATATGTAATATGTTTTCCTTGTAATGTCGTGATTATCTAAAAAATAAATAAAATAATAATATCATTTCCTAGAACTTGTCGTTGCAAAACCAGTTTCAAATGAAATGATTCCCTAAAGCTTATATACCATCCGTCGATGTTCTATTATTTTTGTTCATAGCCAAGCCAATTACCCACTCCTAAAACATGCAGTGGATCATCCCAAGCCAACAATAAACTTTCATCCAAAGCAGAGCGTTTTCAAAAACCATTATTCTCACCCATGGAAACCATCCATGGATACCTTGGAAGTTGGAACATCTTGGCACGTATATCGCTTTTGAGTGTTGGACACTTCTTTGGTGCCTTAGAACGAAATTTTTGGGTTTGGGCAGGGACCTTACGGGCTTTTTTAATTTTTGAGTCGGGTCGAGCTTTGTCTCATCGGGCCTCAGGCTACCTAGTTCAGGTCGCAGGCCAAATGATGATCTCTACTTAGAACCACTTGACACCGTCTATTTTTAAAGAAATAGGTTTAATTAATTGTTTTAGCCCTATGAATGAGCGCTCAGTCTCACTTTAACCCCTATAACTGAAAATTTCTCACTTAACTCCTAGAATCTCTAAAAATTGCTAAAATTTTCTCAGTTTATCAATTCCGTCTATTTCCATATACAAAACCATTAAGTGTGCTGACATGGCATGAATATTTTAATAATGTTACCTATTTAAAGGTTTTAAATCAAAATTAAATAATAAAAATAGATTTTAAATATTTTAAACTTTTTTTTAGGGTTAACTAAACAGACCCATTCCTCCCTCACTCCAGATCACCCTCATCCCTCCCAACCCAAACCCCTTATCCCCCACCCATACTCAACCCCAAAACGCAGCAACACCCAGAAATAACCCACCAAAAGTTTTAATCTCCATAAAAAACTGAAAAACTCCAGCTATACACACAGACACAGATGATAACAATATTAATCAAATAAATAACAATTTTTATACGTCTGGTCGGAAAAAAAAACACACATAGATGATGTATCAACATATGGGTCTGTTTTATTTCCATTTTTTTATAGCTCAATTTGTGAGGTTCTTCATTGGTTGTTGTGTTCCCTTAGTTTTTAACATTGGTTTTGCAAATTGGATGATTTTCTTGTGATTTTGTTCGATTCTGTGATGTGTAGCGTATTTTATTTTTTTTTTTCTGCTGTTTGATTTGGGTATGCATCTTTTTTGTTAATCGTATTATTGGGCATGGGTGGGGGCTACTGGATTTTGGTGATGGTGGCTGACGATGATTGGGAGTGTAGTCTAAAATATCGATAATATTGATGAAATATCGAGGATATTATAGTTTTTTTCGGATCATAGATATTTCAAAACGTATCCATACACATATTGTATACATATCGATAATATCAGAAAATATCAATGTCGATAATTTTGCTCACACTTCAGCAGTATTTTGTCAAAATATCGCTATAATATCAAAAATATCAATGTAATAGGAAAAATGAAAAGAAAAAAACAAACACAAAGCACACATACAAAGGGGATTCGATTCCATTTCACGCCTCCAACGCCTTAACCACCATGTTGCTTATGTTTTTATGATAATACCAAAGAGGAACTCTATGTAGTGGTACTAAGTCACTCATATATTTTTCCATGCAGTGTATAAAGTGTACAATAGTGTAGTAAATCATTATATAAAAATTATTATGGTGTGTTTAATCTTCTTTCATCAATTGTTACATATTTTCTACACTCACAGTGTTTGTTAGCTCGCTATATAATCAACTTAAATCAATTAAACTCATAATGCAATGCATTTCCTTCCAATTTTTTTGTGATACACTAATAGAGAATTGACTAAATAAACATCCTTCAAAGTTTCAATAAAAATTTTCAAGTTTTTCTTACATTTCCGTGGTTTTTATTCAATTTTGATCGATATTTCCATCGAAATTTTCGTATTTTTGGACTACCGATATTTCATATACCATCGATATTTTAGACCTTGATTGAGAGTGGGGGAGGGATGGGTCTGGGCTAATGGGTGTGTAGTTAATGAACCCTAAAAAAAGTGTAAAATATTTAAAATCTATTTTGTATGTTTAATTTGGATTTTAAACTTTCTAATAGCTAAAATTACTAAAATGCACATGCCACATCAGCACATTTAACTGACGGAAGTAGTGAAGTGAAAATTTTCAACAAATTTGAGAGATTCTAAGGGTTAAGTGAGAAAATTTTCAATTCCAGGGGTAAACTAAGACTGAGTGTCCATTATTGGGGTAAAACAATAATTAATCAAAGGCCATACTTTGGCCTTGGAAAGCCCTCGTGGGTGCAATGGAACCCCTTGACACCCTCCCTAAAAGGAAAAAAAAAAGGGTTAACAGAATTTTACCCCCACGAGATTTCAATTTTGTCAATTTATGCCCCAACGTTTTAATATTCAACTAATTTACTCACTCCATCAATTTGACCGGTTTGGTCTTTTGTTAAATTGATGAAGTGGCATAATCTAACCCCTTTTTATCGAAAAGATGCTTTATTAAAAAATAATAAGCACCGTAAGAGTGTACAAAGATAGAACTAAAACAGCTAATACTATCCACAACCTAAACATGAGAGACATGAACAAATACGTGATCTTATAAAAGACTCATGCTTGAACTAGTCTGAAGTGGTTGTATTCAAGGTTTCTTGCAAAGATCTCAAAATGTAAAGAAGGATTTGTATTCAAACTTTAATTTAATATTTGATGTTATGGCAGAACAAAGCTAATTTGTAGTAATTTTTCTATTGAAGCTAATTTAAGATACTTCTTAAAATGTAATCCCAAGGATCCGTTGGTTGTATGAAAGGAATCCTGCAGAGAGCTCAAAATGGAAAGAAGGATTCTTTTTCAAACTTTCATTATAATATTTGATGAAGGGCTCGCTTTACAAACGATCAGACAAAACTTTGATATTCAACTTATACAAGAAGAGAATGAAAGAATACAAATTCTATCAGTTGGGAATCTATTCCTTCACGAGTTGTTTGCCCTTATCCTCATCGCTGTGGTGTTGATTGCTCTCAAAGCTTTGGCATTGTATATGCGGTGGAGTGTGAATTGCACTCACAGCTATATTCACAGCGTTGTCTTAAATGCTGTAGAGCACTGTGTGAATTTCTCTCACAAGTCTTATCACCGCTGGTCCTCGCAGCTGTGTGTGTGAGTCTGGGCTTGGAGTATGTGGCAGCGAGCTCGGTTTACAGATAATGGCCACTAATGAACATGTACAAACAGAGTATATTGTGTAGGAAAATTGTGGGCAACTATTAAGTGCATGGCGTGTCAATGTGTTAGTGTTCTTAATCCATTCAAATTGTAATACGTGGTGGCGACCAATGGCAGAGCCAGGATTTCATGTATAAGGGGTCGTCTCATAAAATATATATAATTCGAACTCGCAATACATGTCAAAGTAACCAAAGGGATCAAAACATCATATATACATAAATATGGATATTGCAACATATTTTTCATTTGGTAATCTACACATAAATTGGAAGACCCATTAAACTCAATGGAGAGGATAAATCAAATTTCAGAAGGGTCTCATTTTGTGCTTTCATTGCCAACACTAAAAATCCCTATGTTCGACCTCCATGATGAAATCGTGTGATTGTAAGTGTACGACAACACTATATGACAAGTTAATGCATTCATGTGATAATGCTTTCGGAATATAATCACGTGCTTTCATCTCAAACATCAAAAGGCCCTAGAATGTAAAGTCTTATTCTCTATAAATTCCGGAGAATGGAGAGCTTCTACGAAAGTGTGAAAGTGTTTTGAGTTATCAAAAACATGGAGAAATCAACAATGTCAGCTATACTGTTGGTGTTATACATTTTTGTCCTCCATCTTCAATATTCTGAGGTCCACTCGCTTGCCACGACTTCTGATCATGGTAAATCACTTCATCCGTAATTCAAAACACCAAAAAGGCAATCAAAAAGAAAACGGAAAAAAGTGTAAGAAAAGCAGATATAGACGCCTGCATAGATGCATGTGCTATATACTTTTAAAAACTCTTCGTCTCTTGAGATTTTGCAGATTTTAGCTACCTGAGCTTTGCATACGACGCCACTGATCTAGAGTTGGAAGGATCATATGACTACGTTATAGTTGGCGGAGGAACATCAGGGTGTCCATTGGCAGCAACTTTATCAGAAAAATACAAGGTGCTCGTTCTCGAAAGGGGCAGTCTTCCGACAGCATATCCCAACGTCTTGACTGCAGATGGGTTTGTATATAATCTCCAGCAAGAAGATGATGGAAAGACACCGGTCGAAAGGTTCGTGTCCGAAGATGGTATTGATAATGTACGGGGCAGGGTGCTCGGTGGCACAAGCATTATCAATGCCGGTGTCTACGCCAGAGCTAACACCTCAATCTATAGTGCATCAGGAGTTGATTGGGACATGGATTTGGTTAATCAGACATATGAGTGGGTTGAAGACACTATTGTGTACAAGCCAAATTCTCAATCTTGGCAGTCTGTTACAAAAACTGCATTCTTGGAGGCTGGTGTTCATCCAAACCATGGATTTAGTTTAGATCATGAAGAAGGAACTAGAATTACCGGCTCAACTTTTGACAACAAGGGAACGAGACATGCAGCTGATGAACTTCTTAATAAAGGAAACTCTAACAACTTGCGAGTTGGAGTTCATGCCTCAGTAGAGAAGATCATCTTCTCCAATGCACCAGGTATGTTGCATCATGCACTCCAAAATTAATATTTTTTCATTTTAAAACACTAGCAGGAGCCAAGGTCTGGAAGTACGAATAATATTTCATTATTTTCCTTGGATTTGTTTGATAATGATTATAAGCTTTTCTGTAATGTAGGTTTGACAGCTACAGGAGTCATATATAGGGATTCTAATGGAACGCCTCACCAAGCATTTGTACGCAGTAAGGGAGAAGTTATCGTGAGTGCAGGGACAATTGGGACCCCTCAACTTCTACTACTTAGCGGTGTTGGGCCAGAGTCTTACCTATCATCTCTAAATATTCCAGTTGTTCTTTCCCATCCTTACGTCGGACAGTTTCTGCATGACAATCCTCGTAATTTCATTAACATTTTGCCCCCAAATCCAATTGAACCCACAATTGTAACTGTTCTAGGAATTTCAAACGATTTCTACCAATGTTCTTTCTCGAGCTTGCCATTTACAACTCCACCCTTCGGTTTTTTCCCTAGTACATCTTATCCCCTGCCAAATTCGACTTTTGCTCACTTTGCTAGCAAAGTGGCAGGACCTTTATCTTATGGTTCTCTCACACTGAAATCATCCTCTAATGTGAGAGTCAGTCCAAATGTCAAATTTAATTACTATTCAAATCTGACAGATCTTTCTCATTGTGTTAGCGGCATGAAGAAGATTGGTGAACTCTTGAGCACAGACGCATTAAAACCATATAAAGTTGAAGATTTGCCGGGTGTAGAAGGTTTTAATATTTTGGGAATCCCTTTGCCAAAGGACCAAACAGATGATGCAGCCTTCGAAACATTTTGCCGAGAATCAGTAGCCTCATATTGGCACTACCACGGTGGATGCCTTGTCGGAAAGGTGCTTGATGGTGATTTTCGTGTTACAGGGATCAATGCATTACGCGTTGTTGATGGCTCAACATTCCCTTACACACCAGCGAGCCACCCTCAGGGCTTCTATCTGATGTTAGGGAGGTATGTTAAATACACTTACTTGCAGCCACTACAAATTCTCAATAATTATTTGGTTGAGTGGCTTGTTTGTAATGAACTCTATGCCATATTTCTCTTTCTCATCCTTTCCATTTTTGTGCCATGGGCAGGTATGTGGGCATTAAAATTCTGCAAGAAAGATCAGCTTCAGATCTAAAAATCTTGGATTCCCTCAAGTCAGCAGCATCCTTTGTTTTTTAAACTTGATGAATAAACCCATGAGTTTGGCTATAAATAAATAAAATACGAATCCCCTTTTGTAAAAATAAACCCATGAGATCTGACTCAAGTGGGATTAGGGTTTGGCTAGCAAACGGGACTAGGCTCTTTCTATCCCCCATGGTTAGCTGTACCTCTTTGGTTCGTATGTAATAAATTTCCCTTGTAATATCGAGACTATCTATAAATAAATAAAATACGAATGCCCTTAGTATATATGTTGTTCAACGTACGTTATTGGGATCAAAACATAACAGTACGTTCAAGATTCAACAACAACTTTATCTAAATGAACTTACTCGTAGGCTTATGATAGCCTACGATGTTCCAAATTCCAACTCCAGGCAGGCTTTTTCTTTTCTTTTCTTTTCTTTTTCTTTTTCTTTTTTTGTAATAACAGGCATTGTTTTTGTAATAAGCGTCATGATATTGCTAGGAGTGTCATATGTAAGGTTCTAGAACTTAAATAAAGCGTGATGAATTCCTTTTGCTAAGATTTTCTCTCTCAAAAGTGTCTGCAGTTTTTGTAGAATTGTAAGTAGTGAGCCTGATTTATTTTAAGCCTAGAGTGTTAATTGTGTATTCACTTAGTCCTAGAGAATGACAAGTGTAAGGCTTCAAACGTGTAAGGCTAAAATAGCCAAGAGTGGTATTCCTAGAATTGAGACAAATGGATGGCTGAGATTCATAGATGCTTGTGTGAATCCAGCTCAGATCTAACGGTCATGTAGTACATGCCGTACGTGTGAGCTCATTCTTACAGATAGAGAATATACAAAACCTTGTTCACATACTTTGTGAGCAAGTAGAGCAGTTATTCAATAGCATTCTCTATTTCTTCTTTTCTCTCTAACTGACCAATACCCAAAACCCAGCTTGAATAGCAAAAACACTTACATGGCCTCAGAGCCAGGTTCGATCAATTGAATCTGGGCGTTTTTCAAATTTGTGAAATCAAGCTAAATCAGTGCTTACTCAAGCTCGTGGCGATTGATTGGAGTTCATTTGATATCTGAAACAAGTTGGTTTTGGTTATCTAAGATTAGCAATGTCTGGATCTGGAGGTTCAGAAGTAAGAACTCTGATCTTCTCCGATGAGAACTATGAGTTCTGGAGAATCAAGATGATAACCATCTTCAAGTCATATGGGTTGTGGACTCTGGTGGAGAAAGGAATTACGAGTCCATAATAGAAGAAGAAGAAGGCAGTTGAGGAAACATCTACAGAGGAAGATAATGAGAAGATGGTTGCGATTCTTATGAAGGATGCAAAAGCTCTGGGGATTATGCAGAACTCAGTTTCTGATCAGATCTTCCCTCGCATTGCTAATGCTGATTCAGTTAAAATGGCATGGAATCTGCTATATGGAGAATATCATGGTGGTGACCATATCAGATCGATAAAGCTTCAAAATTGAGTATACTAGGATGTATGAAAATGAATCTCTATTTGCATATCTTACTCGTTTGAATGAGCTAATTAATCAAATGAAAACATATGGTGAATCTCTATCTAATGAAAGGCTCGTTCAAAAGGTTCTAATCAGTTTGAATAAGGTTTATGATCCTATTTGTCTAGTGATTGAAAATACAAAAAGTCTAGAAACAGTAGATTTACAGGAAGTCATTGCCATTCTAAAGAATCAAGAGCAACGATTTGAGCTGCATAATACTGATACAGTTGAGAAGGCATTTGCCTCTTTTTCTGTGAATCCTAAAAGCCAGAACAAGGGAGGTTTTCAATCTGGTCAATCTAAGTCTCAGAAAAATTGGAATCCAAAAGGCAAACCATGGGAATCAAATTCCAAGCCTGAACACACCAATTTTGCACAGAACTCATCATCAACAGTGGGTCAAGAAGGTTCAAAACCACAGTTCAAAGTGTGTTCTAAATTTCATTTAGGTGAATGCAGATACAAGGGAAAGCCTAAGTGTTACAATTGTGACAAATTTGGACATTTGGCTAAAGAGTGTACTGCAACCAAGAATGTGCAGAAAGCAAACTGTGCAAATCAAATGGAAGTGACTAGAAACCTATTCTATGCCAACAGTACTATTGCTGCCACAAATGTTACTGGAGAATGGTATATAGACAGTGGTGGTAGCAACCACATGACTGGAAATGAGAGTTTGCTGACAGATATCAGAACAAATGTTGTAGGCAAGGTACAAATGCCAAATGGTGAGCTTGTGAATGTAGCTAGAATGGGCACATTGGCAATTGATACTACCAAAGGGAGAAAGTATATCAAGGAAGTGATGTATCTTCCTGGACTGAAAGAGAATTTACTAAGTGTGGGCCAAATGGATGAACATGGTTACTATCTAGTATTTGGAGGAAAATTGTGCAGCATCTTTGAAGGTCCTTTAGTAGAGTGTCTTGTAATCAAAGTAGAGATGAATAGGAATAGGTGTTATCCCTTGACACTATTACCTAATAATCATATTGCACTAAAGGCAAGTGTATCTAACTCTACTTGGACATGGCACAAATGGTTGGGCCATCTGCATCTAAAAGGACTAAGTCAACTCAAAGAAAAGGAGATGGTGCATGGATTGCCATTCATGGAAAAGGTTGATGGAGTCTGTGAAGGATGTCAGCTTGGAAAGCAGAATCAAGAATGGTTTCCAAAGAACCAAGCATGGAGAGCAAGCAATCCTCTTGAGCTAGTTCATATGGATTTGTGTGGACCTATGCAAAATGAATCCATTGCTGGCAACAAGTATTTCATGCTTCTTATAGATGATTGTACAAGAATGGTCTGGGTCTATTTTCTTAGATACAAGTCTGATGCACTGAATTACTTTCGAAAGTTCAAATCAATGGTAGAATTGCAAAGTGGCTTTAAGGTGAAGTGTTTGAGAAATGACAAAGGAAGAGAGTTCACATCTAGTGAATTCAACAAGTTATGTGAAGCTGAAGGGATTCAAAGACAACTCTTTATGGCCTATACTCCACAACAAAATGGAGTGGTGGAAAGAAAAAATAGGACTGTGGTTGAAATGGCAAAAGCAATGCTTTATGAGAAAGGATTGCCTTACTATGTATGGGCAGAAGCGGTGCACACAGCTGTCTACTTACTAAATAGGTGCCCTACTAGAGCATTTGGAGATAAAACTCCATTTGAGGCATATAGTGGTAGAAACCCAGGACTGGCACACCTCAAAATATTTGGTTGTGCGTGTTATGTACACATACCAAGTGAAGTGAGGCAGAAGTTAGATGCAAAAAGCACCAAGGGTATTTTTGTGGGGTATGCAATTTGTGAAAAAGGTTATAGAGTGTATGATCCTGCTACTAAGAAGATTCTACTCTCAAGGGATGTTGTGTTTGATGAGAATACAGCTTGGGATTGGAAACAAATGTCTGATAAACAAGGAATTGTGATCAATCATAAAGAACAATCTGAACTGTCTAATGACTCATCACAAATGACACCTTCTAGAAGCTATGATCACTTTCAATCACCAAGGACAAGTGATATAAGCAGCAGCATGAGAAACACTCAAGCTTTTGATCACACTCCATTAAAGTGGAGAAATCTGGATGATGTTCTAGCTCAATGCAATCTTTGTATTATGGAACCAGAAAAATTTGTTGAAGATGCTAAAGATGAATCTTGGATGAAAGCAATGAAGGATGAACTGTCAATGATTGAGAAAAATGCAACATGGGAGCTGGTGGACAGACCAGCTGATAAGCCTATAATTGGAGTTAAGTGGGTGTTCAAAACCAAGCTAAACCTTGATGGTTCAGTACAGAAGAACAAGGCAAGGCTGGTTGCCAAAGGTTATGCTCAGAAACCAAGTCTTGACTACAATGAGACCTTTGCACCAGTGGCTAGACTTGATACAATCCGCACACTAGTTGCATTGGCAGCACATAAAAATTGGAAATTGTATCAGCTAGATGTCAAATCTGCCTTTCTAAATGGTGTTTTGGAAGAGGAGGTGTATGTAGATCAACCTGATGGTTTTGTGGTCAAGGGGAGTGAAGATAAGGTGTACAAGCTTCATAAAGCTCTGTATGGCCTAAAACAGGCACCAAGAGCTTGGTATGGTGAAATTGACACCGACTTTGCTCAGTGTGGATTTGCCAAAAGTCAATGTGAGGCCACTCTCTATACCAAAACTAGAGGAGAAGCAGAAATTCTAATAGTGTCCATCTATGTAGATGACATTGTTTATACAGGGAATTGTCAGCCAATGTTAGAGGAGTTCAAGCAAGAAATGATGGTGAAATATGAAATGACAGACTTGGGGCTCTTGCATCATTTTTTAGGAATGGGAGTCATTCAAACTCACACTAGCATTTTTCTTCACCAAAAGAAATATGCAGCATCTTTGTTGAGCAAATTTGGCCTACGTGAATGCAAACCTGTCTCTATACCTCTGGTTACAACTAAGAAATTAAGCAAAGATGATGGAAGTGGTCCAGCAAATGAAGAGCAATATAGGAAGATTGTGGGAAGCTTGCTATACCTCACAGCTACAAGACCTGATATAATGTATGGATCTAGTCTACTTGCTAGATTTATGCGTTGTCCTACTAATAAGCATTATGGAACTGCAAAAAGAGTTCTCAAGTATATTCAGGGGACACTTGATTATGGGTTGGAGTATGTGAAAGGAAGGAATGCAGTGTTAATTGGCTATTGTGGCAGTGACTGGAGTGGCTCAGTGGATGACAGTAAGAGCACTTCAGGATATGCTTTCTCTTTTGGCAGTGGTGTTTTTGCTTGGGCATCAGTCAAACAAAACTGTGTTGCTCTTTCTACTGCCGAGGTAGAATACATCAGTTCATCAAAAGCAACTGCACAGGCAATTTGGCTCAGATTTGTTTGGGAAGACTTTGGTGAATTTCAAGTTGAAGCTACACCACTACATTGTGACAATGCAGCTACAATTGCTATCACAAAGAAACCTGTGTTTCACCAAAAAAACTAAGCATATTGATCGAAGGTATCACTTCATCAAGGATGCCTTGCAAGAAGGAATCATTAACTTGATTTACTGTCCTACAAATGAGCAGCTGGCAGATATCTTCACAAAGTCTGGCTAAAGATCGATTCTGCTATCTCAGAGACAACCTTGGTGTGAAATTAGCTCAAAACTTAAAAGGGGGTTTAGAATTGTAAGTAGGTGAGCTTGATTTCTTTTAAGCTTAGAGTGTTAATTGTGTATTCACTTAGTCCAAGAGAATGACAAGTGTAAGGCTTCAAACGTGTAAGGGTAAAATAGCCAAGAGTGGTATTCCTAGAATTGAGACAGATGGATGGCTGAGATTCATAAATGCTTGTGCGAATCCAGCTCAGAGCTAATAGTCATGTAGTACATGCCGTGTGAGCTCATTCTTACAGATACAAAACCTTGCTCACATACTTTGTGAGCAAGTAGAGCAATTATTCAATAGCATTCTCTATTTCTTCTTTTCTCTCTAACTGACCAATACCCAAAACCCAGCTTGAATAGCAAAAACACTTACAGTTTTTGCCTTAAAGCTGAGATGGTGGGGGATATCGCCGTGTTAACCTACAAGTAACATTACATTATAGTTGCAATCCCTCCACTGCAAAAACAAAAGCAATAAAAAGGCTAATTAAGTCCTCTGGTTTTTCAAATAATTAATCTAACAATACAGATCGATGAGGCAAACACGATTAAATCACTCATGAAAGTCTGAATTGAGATTCTTCAGTAAGTACTTAAGTTCAGGATTGGTTACATATTTCTAAACTTGGCCGTTGAATTACATTCATTAGATGTGTTGGTAGATTTAATATGCAACATACATGCAATCCAGCGGTAGAAATTAAAAATAGGTAATCAATTCTTAACATAAAATACTTATTGGAGAATCTTCCTATATATATATATATATACCATAAGCTTGATATGTATGATGTTAATCGAAGTAGCAACATTAAGACATCTAATTATGATCAACAAAATTGACAATCCCGGTGGCTCAAGACAACTAAAACTAAGCATCGATTGAGAGGTCAAATGATTTTGAATTCAAGTAATTTTTTGCAAGAATCATCTTTGAAGAAAAAACTAAAAAATAAACGATTCGGATTATGAAAATACGATACGAATAGGCCCCACAAAATATGTTCTTATCTAAGGAATCCATCAACGAAGCTCTTTGTACATATACATATGTATATTCAAAAATATATATTACCATAAGCTTGCTGTATGATGTGAATCGAAGTAGCAGTATATAAGCAAAGGACTCTTTCTGTCTTGTCTTTCTTACGACTAAGAATAAGACAAAAACACCGTGAAACACGTTGTATGTGTAAGCGTCCACTCTGCTATATAAATACATGCAAATAAAACCATGCACGTCTTTTACTCATAAGTCATATGTTTCATTCTTCTCAAGCTCTCCAAGTAATAAATGAAGCAACTGAAAATGATGGGGACTTCGATCTAGTTAGGTTACTTTCCATGCGACTGTTTGATTGTGATTCTTTTCTTTTCTTTTCTTTTTGCATTATTCGAAAGTGAGTTAAATTGTAAATTTTGTGTAGGGTTTTGTAGGAGGCTCCTCTCTCAATGTACTAGGGTCACCAATTGGGCGGTCTATTGATTTTGGAGGCGCTATAGAGTAAAAAATTGTGCCCTTTTACGGTGAGCACTAAGCTGCTTTTGTAAAAAATTAAAAAAATTAATTATATTCAAATAGGAAACTCAAAAACTTTAATTTTTCTAAAAAACAAGGAGTTCTTAAATCTATTTTTAAAATTCAAAAATTTGTTTGGTATGCAACTTGAAAACTGTTTTCAAATCTTAAAAATTTAAGAACTTATGGGATGTTAAAAAAAAAAAACAGAAAAACATATATTTTTTGTTTTTAATAATTGGGGTGTTTTTTTAGTTGTTCTTGGGTTTGAGTTTTTAAAAATAAGGTTACCAAACAGGTTTTCTTTGTTTTAGACTCAAATTCTGTTTTTAAGTTTAAAAAATTGGATTCAAGTTAAATACCGAACAAGCCCTAAAAGTTCAGTTTAGGTGAAGTGGATTAGTTTAAGTAAAAGATGTCCAATATTAAAAGGTAAAGAAGCTATATAAAAAAAAAACTTTAGAAAAAGCATCTGTTAAACATTCAAAAAGTCTTTTATGCTTCTGTAATTGTTAGGCTAAAAGATTTTATAAGTAGCCCCATTTTTTTTGGACTTTTGCATTCGCACAACCCACACATCCAATGTGTCAAGCCTCCCCAAAACATTTCTCAAATTTTACTCACCACAACGCAGTGAAGCTAGAAACATAGGGCGTATGCGCCTAATTGAAATTTTTCTCAATGTTGTTGGAGTATTACCCCTATAAAAAAAATGTTGCTAAACGAGGTGTGTTTCAGTGGAAAAAGACATTGACTTGCAGATCAGTGGTCTCATCTTAAGTTCGAACTCCTTGGCAATGTGAAAATCTCCCCCAATATCGCTTGTATTAAAAAAAAAAGTTAGAGTTGTACAATTGTTACATAACCAACTGAATAAAATCCGCTTTAAATCATAAAAGCCTTTCCGAAGTCGAGGACGGCAAGATGAAATGTCGTTCTCTAAACACAAATAAAAAATAATATACTGTCAGTGTGTGAATGAACGTTACAAGAATGAGACTTTTGAATGACACAATCTAGTTGATGTTTTGGATAATGCTCTTTTGTGCTTTAAACTCAATTCTATGCGTATGTGGATTAGACCAATCGGTTAAGGGAGTGTTCCCATCCCTTGTACTCGAGTTCAATCCCCCTCTCCATACATTAGAGTAGAGTAATTAAGAATATTGATTCGTCAAAAGAACAAAAACCAAAAACTCAGTTCTGTTATTATAGATCGGAGTTATGCCTAATTTCATTTAACTGGAAATTTTATTAAAAGCAAACATGGTCTGCAATAACTATGTCATGCAAATAACTTCATTAAACTTTTTTTTTTTTTTTTTAAATAATCAAAACTACACTATCTTGATCCCGTATTGAAAGTGAAGCCGAAATACACTATCTTGATCCGGATAAAACTCGCAATTGCCACAAGGTCATCTAGATTTACAATTTGTCCAGTTACTTGTTTTTCCAAGGAAACTTATGTCAACCATTAAGAAAATAAATAAACCATTACCAAATGGTCAATCGAGCACATTAGCAACAACGAAGAACATATTCTTGAACAAGACGTATGAAGCTCAAGTGGGGCCCACTTCTTTTAGAGAGGTGGTCATCAATATTATTTAGGATACTGCTTCCCTCTTTTCCTAAAAGGAATCAATTCTTACTTCCAGTAAATTACAGTTTGACACATGCAAAAACAATTCATCAAAAACACAAAAAATATATGCACACATGTCAAACTGTGATTGACAGAAAAGTTGTTACAAGCCGAAGGAAAGGCAGCTCGGAGATTTGCAGAGGTTATGGAATCTGACCCAGCCACAAGCACAACTCCAGCAAGAGTAGGCTCTGAAGAATGACTCCTACTCACTTTTCTTTTTTCTAGTTGAGGTTCTTCCTCAACATTCTCAATACACATATTTTTCTTAATAAAAGCTGCTTGAACTCGTACTGCTGAATCAAGCTGAGAGTTCCTACTTCCAGGGAAGGAGGCAAGTATTATCTTTTTATAAATGTGGTAGAAATAGCATTATTGATTATTTAAATGTAAGATGTCATATCAATCACTTAATTATACAACTTGTAATTTATGTCTGCACTATGACAAAGCCCTAATTAATAAAGGTGACAACCAAGATAGTTCGCCTCTTCAATTTCAGACAACCAACAGACTTGTTAAACAACTTCCATGTCCAAGGCCACCACCCAAAACAAGAACTAGGATAAGCAGCTAAAAGTAAGGAACACACTAAACTTACAAAAATAGGAGCCAAATAAATATCAATGATGAAAAATTTTACATGTATGTCAGCGGTTTACTCCAAAATCGGAACAAAAGAAAAACCAGAGAAGATCAATTGACATAACTGCACTCTTGAATGAAATTTTCGATCAGAAAGTCATTCCCCCCATTCTGACCTGGCTAGGCAGAAATAAGCTTTTAGATTTCCCAAAATCAATGAATTAGCCTCCTCCAGACTTGAGTGTGTTACTCAACCTACAACAAGAAGCATTTCATTCCACTAGGTTTTAGAAACCAAGGAAAACAATTAAAATATTTAAAGATAATGAAAAATAGTAAAAAACAAAGACCTAACAACTCTTTCATCACTCCTAACTGTACAAAGTCTTAAAAGTACCTTTACACACAAAAAGAATAAACAGATATATCTATAAATATATAATCATGTATAAATTAAATGTTCCGGACAGTGCTAGCAAATTGTTCAAATAGCAAAAGTCAAACAGAACACATCATCAAGCAGGACCCAGGAATGTCTTACAATCATAGATTCTAAAAGGGAGTATCTATGAAATTTTTTACATGTATATCAATGATACTCGAGGTTTACTTACATCGTTATCTACACCATGTTAACTACTAAACTACCAACTAATGCTTTTGTGGGACATGCGGCTGCTAATAATGGACTGAGTTGAATTGAGCACATAACCCGACAAGAATTTGCATGAATTTTTGCTCTTCATAAAGAATTCCTTGCAATATGAAATCACTTAGCTCAGTCTTATCTAGATTTAAAACTGCAGGAACTTTTTTTAAATGTGGATCAAAGTACAGTACATAAATATATAAAAAAATGTATAACTAAAGTGGAAATTAAACAATTGGAAAAAAAATATTCTTTTACCAACTGAAATTGACATATATTTTTTGGTTTTAACACTGATTTTACGTACGGACAATTCCTCAATATCATGTTCACTCGCAAGAAAATATTTTCTTTGTGCGGCAGTAAAAAAAAAAATGCTTTGATGATTAGTAATGCATACCAGTCTAAGCCCTCAAATAGACCTTCCCCTTTTATGGCAGAAGTTTTAAAAATAGCCCACTGACGGTTTTTTATCTTGTGCAACTCTAAAGCCTCAGTTATTGCAGCATCATCAAGCGCACCAGGTAGATCCTACATAAACCAAAAGAAATACAAAAAGAATCACAAAGAAATGAAAATTTTATTGAACTATATTTGAACTTACATAGTCTTGCTGTAACAGAAAAAAGCTTCACTCCTAGACCCATAGGATGTACACACTGCCCCTTAACTATTATTAAAAACGGTTGTTCTTTCTTTAACAAAGGCTTTCATACAGTGGTCAGCTTGTGCATGCATTTTTTTTTTCTGATGATTAAACAGGTAAGTTTTTGCCCAACCACGCAATTCTTTCTCTTTTTTGGTCTGAACCAAGCAATTCCAACAGACAATGGTACTAACCTGCTTATTAGCAAAAATGAGGACAACCGCACCTTTCAACTCTTCCTCCTGCCAAAGGATTCAAAAGCAGTAAGATGACTAATCAAATGCACTTACAAACAACCAACACAATCAATAAGTAAAGCCAAACAAAATGGAAGGGAAAACAGAGGAACCAATCATAAATTTGACAAATTTGATATTAAAAGAAAAGGAAGAACACGAAAGATAGTAGCACTGTTCACTGTTCCGAACACTTCAAACATAAAACTAACAAGGGACTGAGTATAATTTTTCAATACCAACTCAACACCCTTAGTCCTACAGAATATTCTATTAGAAAACAAGATGAGAAAAAGGGAGGGGTAGGAAGGGAGGGAGGGTGAGAGAGAGAGAAAGAAAGATAGAACAATTATGGAATCAACATCCAAGGCAAGGAGTTTGATGTTACCAGAAGTTTCTCACATTACAATCATTGCCAATTCATTATTAAAATGCCCAAAACCCCAAGTAGGTCTGTTTCTATCCCCTCAATAATACTGTTTATTTTTTATTTGGTTTCCTTATCTTTCAAATATACAGCCACAGAGAAATTACTATAATTACAAGGATATAGATGCAATGATAAATACATAGCGCAGAAAAGGCCAATAATTGAAGCACCCAAAATTCACACTAAATTTGCCAATAATTACTTTAAATATGCAAATGTAATCCAAAACCAGTTACCTCTAATATTGCATGAAACTCATCTTTCGCTATTACCAGCCTGTCAGTGTCGCTAGAATCAACAACATAGATTATGGCCTGAGTATTTGGAAAATAGCATCTCCAATATGGCCTGTGGCACGAAACCATATAAGAAGCTGGTGAGCTTGTGGTTAACTTAAAAGTCAATGGGAGAAACAATGCAAAAGCAATCCATAGTGGCCCAACAGAACCTATACCTCAAAATTTGACAAATAGAGATTCAGTACCACATGGTAACATGCTCAAGATGCACATCATACCAAGAAGTTTATTTAAAAATCCTTTTTCGTAATGTGTTACATCCCGCGTATGCTCTGCTTACTGGAAAGAAATTCAAAAAAAAAAAAAAAAAAGGGGCAATAAACCTTGACCAAACCCGTAAGCTATCATGCATACTGCTAATAAAGGGGATTCCCATCTTTGACGCCCATTTAATGAAAAGACTACAAAAACTCTTAATAACAGTAAAATTAAAAACAAGATGTTTGCCCACCAATGTTTACTTACATATAAACCTACCATCATTATCTACCCCTTTCTGAATACAAAATAACTCCACTTTTAACCTAAAGAAAATGGCTATTATAATATATGCCCCTCTTATTCATTGTCAAACCCTATTGTACAAGGACAATTACATATTTTGCTTGAAGTTTCTAATAATGTGTGGTTGACATTAAAGAACTCTTAAATTAGATTAATTTGGATTGAGAAACAATATGTCAACATGTATTTACTTTTAAACTAACAGAATCCATCAAAATGTGCAATATTTACACAAAGAATTCAGGCATACAGAACAATCAAAGTGATGTACTAGAGAAACCACACAACATATGGAAGATCAAATGGTAATCATACAACACAGCACCATATGTATCGTAAAACTTCAATCAATCAATCAATCAATCAATTAAAGTTCACAGGGAGTTCAAAAAATAAACCCTGCTCGTTTAAAATACAAGTGCATATTTGCCTTTGAAACTGTAGTAAAGATTACTATTAAAATAAGTGGTCTAATCAAGATTCATTTAGTATATCAGAACACTACAAGGTGTTATCAATTATAATTCTCTTGGAAATAACACACAGAAAAATAATATTAGTATTATTACAAATTAGACAACCATTTGGTCAAAGAGAGAAATACCTGATACTTGTCTGTCCACCTGTATCAACACAAAGTACAAAACTCATCAGAACAAGATAAAATCATGAACCATCTCTTTGAATGAAAAAACAGAAATGACATAAGCAAGAGGTCAGTTGAAAACAAAAATTTTAAACTTATCACATAAAAGTACATAAAAGCTGTAAGAGTTATTTACCACCATCCGGCAGGATATATATGCCAAAAAGATGATGGCCGTAGCAGACAATGTAGCTTAAAAGAAAATTCTACAACATAAAATAAATTCAAGAAGCTTGAATAACTTCTGAAGGAACTAAAGTAGTGTAAGAAAACTAAACAACAAAAAATGTGTGCCAGACCTTAAAACTAAATAAATAAACCCCTCCAGATAATAATTCTATTCAGTGGTTAAGCTTTTGCATCCTCATAAACTATCCATCACATTCCATAATAAATAAATAAATATGGAGAGTAAACTTTTACATCACAAAAGTCAAAGTGCAGAGATTTTTGACTTTGTATCATTCATATCAACTTATAAGTTTGTTTTCTGTAAGGATTTCAATACAAGCAGTAACCAGAAGGGGGGAAAAGGGAGGGGCAGAGTGGGGCAGTGATCGAAGTTAGACCCACTTCATTTAATAACTAACCAATAAATTGTTTTGCACATTTTGATAAAACCATCCTTTTATAGTGGTTGCAAAAGAAAGCATCTAGGCCAATTATGAATAGCTTGAGTTCAACTCATGCTATCCTTCAATCCAGTTCATTAATTCAAGGCTAAACCGTTCAACAATTCAAGCTGAAAGTTGTCCCAGTAACCCAGGTAGACTAGTAGTAGCTTTTATTTCACGTTAGTATGCGAATAAAATCCATTAATCACAGTGATTTTAGAAATTTTACACCACCAGTGCACTAACAAAACAGTTAGCAAGCAGTATTTATCACCCTAATTCCCTTAGAACGACCAGTACACCACATCAAAACCATCTGCACAACTATGTACATTAATTTCATGTGATTCCGACAAGTTTAAATCAGCTTATCATCAAATCCTTTGAAATAGGATCAACCTAAGTCCAAACTGAATAAACCTGACCACGAATCCCCACATTGGTTAAAAGTAAAACCAACTTCTTTGGATTTGGATCTGGTTCTTAGGATCCTCTCAACATGCTCACCCCAGCATCTGCTTTTCCTAACCCAGCAAGAATACATATTAAAAGGAAAATTAGAAGTGCTGGGG
>NC_047650.1:7148963-7187061 GCF_902201215.1 Prunus dulcis | reverse complement strand
ATACCTTTGGTTACAACTGAGAAGTTAAGCAAAGAAGATGGAAGTGGTCCAGCAAATGAAGAGCAATATAGGAAGATTGTGGAGACAAAGTTGAGCTGGATACGAATAATCAGGAAGCACTGTTAATTACTTGTCAGGGAAAATCAGTGCTAAAGAACTCGAATATTTGCAGGTTAATTCCAGAATCTTGATTTGACTCTTACGAGTAATAGGTTGAATTATATGACATGAAGAGCAAAGGTTCAAAATGGAGATCTTACAAGGAGCTTCTTATGATGAAAGAAACAGCAGAGTTTGTCAGCAAGTGATAGCTGAGCAATAGAAATCAACAGGGTTCTTGTAACCACTCCCGATTTCTGAAAAGAAGTGGGAGTAACTTACGATGGATTTTGTGTTCAGCCTCCTTGAACATAGAGAAAGCAGAATGGGGTATAGGAAGTTAAGGATCGATTCGGCAAGTCCGTATAAGTTCTGCAGGTGAGAGCCAAGTGTAGTTTGAATAAACTGGCAAAGATTTTCACAGATAAGATCGTGAGACCTTATGGAATACCTGTCCCTATGGTTTAGATCAAGAAATCCAGGTTATGTTCCAGTTGGACTCAGCTAAAGGAAGCTTTTGGAAAATGATTACAGTATAATACTACAATTCACCCCCAGACAGATGAACAGCTTAAGAGAATGAATCAACTTTAGAAGGGTTGTTGGGGTGTTGTATACTATAGTTTTGGAGTGATTAGGGTAAAAAGTTACCACTTGAGAGGGTGTATACCTCAAATGACCATTGTCAGATAAACTGAACTTCCTTGGATTACAAATCTCAAATTGCCACTGGTATCTATAATTAAAATGTTTCCAATTGATACTCTATACGAGATAAAATATAGACCACCCAAGTATGAAGATGAAATGTTAAGCAAGGTTTATTGAAATCTGAAAATGTTGAAGGAAACAAAGAACCTTATTGGATTAAGTAGAGAAAGACTCAAGCGACCCAGGATTGGCAAGGAGTTATGCAGATACTAGGAGAAGGATCTTCAGTTAGGTATTTTTCAACATTTCTCGCCTAAGGAAGATGTAGTGAGATTTAAAGAAGCGAAGGAACCAAATCCTCTCTATACCGGACTCAGTGAGAGTATAGAGGTGTGGGAAACAATCAGTTCAGATTTTGAATTGGGAAATGTTAGCTTTCAGTGAAAAAGGCTATGTGGTAACCCGAGTTGTAGATACAAAAGCAGTCCTCCCCCCTCTTTGAAGGACAAGGATGTAAATTTCAAGGATGAAATTTTTATAAGGGGGTAGATTGTAATAACCCAAAATAAAATATCAAGAAAAGAAATAAAATATCTAAAAAGTAGGAATAATATCTTCTAACAAAAAGACAATTTTGCCCTCACATATTTTAATAGGGGGAAAAATTGACTTTTTGATCGAGAAATAATTTGGCGATTCCGCTTGAGCCGTTGTGTAGAGCACGGCGAAACGAGTCCGTAGACACGGAGTAGACTCGAATTGGAGTTGTAACGAAGAAAATACGATCAAAATACCGTGAAGGGCAAAATGGTAATTTGGCCAAAAAGTCCGATTTTTAACCCTTTCCTTCTTCTCTCTCCTCTCGATTTCGCCCAGCAGCCCGACCTCTGCTCGCTTTTGACGTCGCCACGGCCGCCACACTTGGAGCCGATCTCCGCCGTTCGTACCAAACGAACCACCACTCGACCGCCGTCATTTCTTGACCAGCCGCCGCCCTTGCCGTGGCCGGAGCTCGCTGGAATCCGCCATTTTTTTCGGATTTCCAGTTTGAACTTTGAGCTCGTTTTTCTCCTTTAATTCTCCACCAAATCGATCAATTAAGGTATGGTTTCTCAGCTATTTTTCGTGTTCTAGCTGATGGATGTATGGGTTTGAATCGATTTTGGCTCTAACACGTTCGGTTTTCGACTTGAAATTTGGCCGAAACTTCGGCCGCCGTGATCTACTGTTTCTGGTCACTTTTTGGGGTATGTCCAAGAATAAAAGTGACTCCAAATGGGGTGTTTTACCTAGAATAGGAGTTTGGAGTCTTGGTTTCGAGATTTTTCGACCACCCGAAATCGCTTAGGACACCCAAATCTGCCCGCGCTTGAGGCGGCGCGTGGGCGAGGGTGGTGGAGTAACTCTGGGCAGTTTTGAGATCCTCGTGTCGTCACGAGCGCGTAGGATTTTGCGGATCTCGATTCGGAGCCCGTTTGAGCCCCGAACGGATTTTCCATATCGCGCGATCCCTGGGTGCAGTGTCCTCAAATCGTTGGATCGCACTGAATTTTGGATATGTCGGTCTACATGATTTTAGGATCGTGTAGGATTCGACGGATTGCGAATCGGAGTCCCGGATACTCCGAAATCGCGAACCCTGGGGCTAGGGTTTGGATTTTAAGCGATAACGCGATTTCGGCTAATCCGACCGTCCGTTTCGGACCAAATTCGCGGAACATGGTTCCTTCTCTATGAGGAACCTTCAGAGAAGCCCAAATTGGCCATCGGAGATCGTGGACCCCACGGGTTCCCGGATCGGCCGGTCTGGTGGTTTATCGCTTAGTTAAACGTCGGATCTTCCAAAACTGATCTAAGTGTCTGAAAGGGCTAATGTGGGCATAGGAGTAACTGGAAACGAGTGCACGTATTTCTAGGAGCCGGGGGCAGGGTGTTTAATTTAAATTCTTTTTATTCAGCAGTTTATTAATTTATTATTCATGGATAATCAGGCACCAGAGGTTCAGTCGACCTGCAGGAGGGACCTTCGAAGGGTCTAGCTAGCTCGGACCATCAGTGAGTGGACTTTCTTTCATGAATGATTTTATATAAATGAGTTATATAGATGATTTCTATAAACAAGATTTCATAAGTGATTTTATATTGATTTTATATAAATAAGTTTTTATAAATGAGTTATCTGAATAATTTTCAGTATCTGATCTTGAATAAGTGTCATTACATGTTTTCCGAGCATGAAATGTAGCGTAAAACATCATTATTTTTATATTACTCAGTTGAGCAGTAAACTTGAGATTTATGATTCAGAAATAGCAACTTGCCTCAGATTTATCAGATTACAGAGACTTATCAGGTTTTTCTAAAATAGCTGTTTAGAACCACCATGTACCCGCCTTTTATTTGGTGATTACCCTCAGACGGACCGATGTCTACGGACATCCAGTCTGTTTACAGTTTAGTCAGTGCACTTGGTGTCCGTGAGTGCCAGGATTTGCGGCTCGGCAGACTTGGTGTCCCGAGACCTGCCAGGATTGCGGCTCGGCTGACTCTGTGTCCCCAAGACCTGCCAGGATTGCGGATCAGGCTGACTACGGTCCACTGTATCTTGCCAGAGCGGCTCGAGTCGACTTGGTGTCATCGAGACCTGTCGCCGGATCATGCTGATCATAGTCCCCTGATTTCGCCAGTTTGCGGCTCAGGTAGACTGCGTGACGCCCGAGACCTGCTAGGGGAATTGACGGATATGACAGGGGTACAAATAGGTGTAGTTTCAAAGGATTTTGAGCTTTCTTTTATCCACTTATGACTTTCAGTTATTTTATAACAGTTTCTTTGATATTCGCGCATTTATATCTTTATATATTTGTTCAGTTATACGAGTATATTCATCAGTATGTTTTTACATGCTTATTTGAATACCTTGTATTGAAATATAGACAAATCATCGATTTATATCATTACTTAGTTTTAAATGGGGGTTATTATGATTGTAAACTGTTTTCAAGAATCTTATGTTTGGTCCACCACATTTTCAATCTGTTTTTCGCCCCCAGGCCGTAGAAGTGCGCAGGATCCACCACCGGGCCATTCATAGCTTCCGCACCACCAAGTAAGGTAGAGTTTTGTGGAAAAGCCCTTGAAACCCTGTAAACTTTAGAAAATGCTCTGATATCTCGTTTTAGTGGAAACTGGAGTTGGTGAATATTTGGTTATCCTATTCTGGCAGTTGGTGTGGATTTATTTGATTGTTTGACAGGTGAAAAAATTTGGGTTTGGTCAAAATACAGGGGAGACTCTGCCGAATTTTCGGCAGAAATCCAAAGAAAGTTTTCCTAGTAACTGTAGCAGGAGGGGTAAAATGGTCATTTGTGCCCGACAGCTGCCAGATGTCGGACACGCCTAGGGCTTGGTTCGAATTCCAAAGTGAAATTGGGATCGGGTCCTGTCAAGCTTGATTTCTTTTAAGCCTAGAGTGTTAATTGTGTATTCACTTAGTC
This sequence comes from Prunus dulcis, assembly GCF_902201215.1. Classification (NCBI taxonomy): domain Eukaryota; kingdom Viridiplantae; phylum Streptophyta; class Magnoliopsida; order Rosales; family Rosaceae; genus Prunus; species Prunus dulcis. Next base: position 7,182,814 of record NC_047650.1, on the reverse strand, counting down.
CAAGAGAATGACAAGTGTAAGGCTTCAAACGTGTAAGGCTAAAATAGCCAAGAGTGGTATTCCTAGAATTGAGACAGATGAATGGCTGAGATTCATACATGCTTGTGCGAATCCAGCTCAGAGCCAACAGTCATGTAGTACATGCCGTGTGAGCTCATTCTTACAGATACAAAACCTTGCTCACATACTTTGTGAGCAAGTAGAGCAATTATTCAATAGCATTCTCTATTTCTTCTTTTCTCTCTAACTGACCAATACCCAAAACCCAGCTTGAATAGCAAAAACACTTACAGTTTTTGCCTTAAAGCTGAGATGGTGGGGGATATCGCCGTGTTAACCTACAAGTAACATTACATTATAGTTGCAATCCCTCCACTGCAAAAACAAAAGCAATAAAAAGGCTAATAAGTACTCTGGTTTTTCAAATAATTAATCTAACAATACAGATCGATGAGGCAAACACGATTAAATCACTCATGAAAGTCTGAATTGAGATTCTTCAGTAAGTATTTAAGTTCAGGATTGGTTACATATTTCTAAACTTGGCCGTTGAATTACATTCATTAGATGTGTTGGTAGATTTAATATGCAACATACATGCAATCCAGCGGTAGAAATTAAAAATAGGTAATCAATTCTTAACATAAAATACTTATTGGAGAATCTTCATATATATATATATATATATATATATATATATATATACCATAAGCTTGATATGTATGATGTTAATCGAAGTAGCAACATTAAGACATCTAATTATGATCAACAAAATTGACAATCCCGGTGGCTCAAGACAACTAAAACTAAGCATCGATTGAGTGGTCAAATGATTTTGGATTCAAGTAATTTTTTGCAAGAATGATCTTTGAAGAAACAACTAAAAAATAAACGATTCAAATTATGAAAATACAATATGAATAGGCCCCACAAAATATGTTCTTATCTAAGGAATCCATCAACGAAGCTCTTTGTATATATACATATGTATATTCAAAAATATATATTACCATAAGCTTGCTGTATGATGTGAATCGAAGTAGCAGTATATAAGCAAAGGACTCTTTCTGTCTTGTCTTTCTTACGACTAAGAATAAGACAAAAACACCGTGAAACACGTTGTATGTGTAAGCGTCCACTCTGCTATAAATACATGCAAATAAAACAATGCACGTCTTTTACTCATAAGTCATATGTTTCATTCTTCTCAAGCTCTCCAAGTAATAAATGAAGCAACTGAAAATGATGGGGACTTCGATCTAGTTAGGTTACTTTCCATGCGACTGTTTGATTGTGATTCTTTTCTTTTCTTTTCTTTTTGCATTATTCGAAAGTGAGTTAAACTGTAAATTTTGTGTAGGGTTTTGTAGGAGGCTCCTCTCTCAATGTACTAGGGTCACCAATTGGGCGGTCTATTGATTTTGGAGACGCTATAGAGTAAAAAATTGTGCCCTTTTACGATGAGCACTAAGCTGCTTTTGTAAAAAATTAATCATGTTCAAATAGAAAAGAGATATTTAGTGATATACCCATTTCTAGCACTAATATTATAAATAAACCCTAAACAATTGAATTCCTATAAACAAACCCAAAAAAAACCCAAAAAATGATAGCTAGCCTTATTGAATTTAATATTGATTATTAAATTACTTTGATGACCTATTGAGTGCTTTGGGTATTTTTATGAGATTTTGGGGTTGGGCTTTTTTTAAGAAATTGATGGCAATTTTGTAATTTATAAGAAGTTAAAAGCTTTTTTGTTATGTTGTAAATGGGTTTTGGGTGTGTTTCTAAAGTCCATTTTATATAGGGTATTTTTATAATTTGGGCCCCCATATTGGGTATAATAGTGAATCTCCCAATAGAAAACTCAAAAACTTTAATTTTTCTAAAAAACAAGGAGTTCTTAAATCTATTTTTAAGATTCAAAAACTTGTTTGGTATGCAACTTGAAAACTGTTTTCAAATCTTAAAAATTTAAGAACTTATGGGATGTTCGAAAAAAACAGAAAAACATATATTTTTTATTTTTAATAATTGGGGTGTTTTTTTAGTTGTTCTTGGGTTTGAGTTTTTAAAAATAGGGTTACCAAACAGGTTTTCTTTGTTTTAGACTCAAATTCTGTTTTTGAGTTTAAAAAGTTGGATTCAAGTTAAATACCGTACAAGCCCTAAAAGTTCAGTTTAGGTGAAGTGAATTAGTTTGAGTAAAAGATGTCCAATATTAAAAGGTAAAGAAGCTATATAAAAAAAACTTTAGAAAAAGCATCTGTTAAACATTCAAAAAGTCTTTTATGCTTCTGTAATTGTTAGGCTAAAAGGTTTTATAAGTAGCCCCATTTTTTTTGGACTTTTGCATTCGCACAACCCACACATCCAATGTGTCAAGCCTCCCCAAAACATTTCTCAAATTTTACTCACCACAACGCAGTGAAGCTAGAAACATAGGGCGTATGCTCCTAATTGAAAATTTTCTCAATGTTGTTGGAGTATTACCTCTATAAAAAAATGTTGCTAAACGAGGTGTGTTTCAGTGAAAAAAGACATTAACTTGCAGATTAGTGGTCTCGTCTTAAGTTCGAACTCCTTGGCAATGTGAAAATCTCCCCAAATATCGCTTGTATTAAAAAAAAAATGTTAGAGTTGTACAATTGTTACATAACCAACTGAATAAAATCCGCTTTAAATCATAAAAGCCTTTCCGAAGTCGAGGACGGCAAGATGAAATGTCGTTCTCTAAACACAAATAAAAAATAATATACTGTCAGTGTGTGAATGAACGTTACAAGAATGAGACTTTTGAATGACACAATCTAGTTGATGTTTTGGATAATGCTCTTTTGTGCTTTAAACTCAATTCTATGCGTATGTGGATTAGACCAATCGGTTAAGGGAGTGTTCCCATCCCTTGTACTCGAGTTCAATCCCCCTCTCCATACATTAGAGTAGAGTAATTAAGAATATTGATTCGTCAAAAGAACAAAAACCAAAAACTCAGTTCTGTTATTATAGATCGGAGTTATGCCTAATTTCATTTAACTGGAAATTTTATTAAAAGCAAACATGGTCTGCAATAACTATGTCATGCAAATAACTTCATTAAACTTTTTTTTTTTTTTTTTAAATAATCAAAACTACACTATCTTGATCCCGTATTGAAAGTGAAGCCGAAATACACTATCTTGATCCGGATAAAACTCGCAATTGCCACAAGGTCATCTAGATTTACAATTTGTCCAGTTACTTGTTTTTCCAAGGAAACTTATGTCAACCATTAAGAAAATAAATAAACCATTACCAAATGGTCAATCGAGCACATTAGCAACAACGAAGAACATATTCTTGAACAAGACGTATGAAGCTCAAGTGGGGCCCACTTCTTTTAGAGAGGTGGTCATCAATATTATTTAGGATACTGCTTCCCTCTTTTCCTAAAAGGAATCAATTCTTACTTCCAGTAAATTACAGTTTGACACATGCAAAAACAATTCATCAAAAACACAAAAAATATATGCACACATGTCAAACTGTGATTGACAGAAAAGTTGTTACAAGCCGAAGGAAAGGCAGCTCGGAGATTTGCAGAGGTTATGGAATCTGACCCAGCCACAAGCACAACTCCAGCAAGAGTAGGCTCTGAAGAATGACTCCTACTCACTTTTCTTTTTTCTAGTTGAGGTTCTTCCTCAACATTCTCAATACACATATTTTTCTTAATAAAAGCTGCTTGAACTCGTACTGCTGAATCAAGCTGAGAGTTCCTACTTCCAGGGAAGGAGGCAAGTATTATCTTTTTATAAATGTGGTAGAAATAGCATTATTGATTATTTAAATGTAAGATGTCATATCAATCACTTAATTATACAACTTGTAATTTATGTCTGCACTATGACAAAGCCCTAATTAATAAAGGTGACAACCAAGATAGTTCGCCTCTTCAATTTCAGACAACCAACAGACTTGTTAAACAACTTCCATGTCCAAGGCCACCACCCAAAACAAGAACTAGGATAAGCAGCTAAAAGTAAGGAACACACTAAACTTACAAAAATAGGAGCCAAATAAATATCAATGATGAAAAATTTTACATGTATGTCAGCGGTTTACTCCAAAATCGGAACAAAAGAAAAACCAGAGAAGATCAATTGACATAACTGCACTCTTGAATGAAATTTTCGATCAGAAAGTCATTCCCCCCATTCTGACCTGGCTAGGCAGAAATAAGCTTTTAGATTTCCCAAAATCAATGAATTAGCCTCCTCCAGACTTGAGTGTGTTACTCAACCTACAACAAGAAGCATTTCATTCCACTAGGTTTTAGAAACCAAGGAAAACAATTAAAATATTTAAAGATAATGAAAAATAGTAAAAAACAAAGACCTAACAACTCTTTCATCACTCCTAACTGTACAAAGTCTTAAAAGTACCTTTACACACAAAAAGAATAAACAGATATATCTATAAATATATAATCATGTATAAATTAAATGTTCCGGACAGTGCTAGCAAATTGTTCAAATAGCAAAAGTCAAACAGAACACATCATCAAGCAGGACCCAGGAATGTCTTACAATCATAGATTCTAAAAGGGAGTATCTATGAAATTTTTTACATGTATATCAATGATACTCGAGGTTTACTTACATCGTTATCTACACCATGTTAACTACTAAACTACCAACTAATGCTTTTGTGGGACATGCGGCTGCTAATAATGGACTGAGTTGAATTGAGCACATAACCCGACAAGAATTTGCATGAATTTTTGCTCTTCATAAAGAATTCCTTGCAATATGAAATCACTTAGCTCAGTCTTATCTAGATTTAAAACTGCAGGAACTTTTTTTAAATGTGGATCAAAGTACAGTACATAAATATATAAAAAAATGTATAACTAAAGTGGAAATTAAACAATTGGAAAAAAAATATTCTTTTACCAACTGAAATTGACATATATTTTTTGGTTTTAACACTGATTTTACGTACGGACAATTCCTCAATATCATGTTCACTCGCAAGAAAATATTTTCTTTGTGCGGCAGTAAAAAAAAAAATGCTTTGATGATTAGTAATGCATACCAGTCTAAGCCCTCAAATAGACCTTCCCCTTTTATGGCAGAAGTTTTAAAAATAGCCCACTGACGGTTTTTTATCTTGTGCAACTCTAAAGCCTCAGTTATTGCAGCATCATCAAGCGCACCAGGTAGATCCTACATAAACCAAAAGAAATACAAAAAGAATCACAAAGAAATGAAAATTTTATTGAACTATATTTGAACTTACATAGTCTTGCTGTAACAGAAAAAAGCTTCACTCCTAGACCCATAGGATGTACACACTGCCCCTTAACTATTATTAAAAATGGTTGTTCTTTCTTTAACAAAGGCTTTCATACAGTGGTCAGCTTGTGGATGCATTTTTTTTTTTTCTGATGATTAAACAGGTAAGTTTTTCCCCAACCACGCAATTCTTTCTCTTTTTTGGTCTGAACCAAGCAATTCCAACAGACAATGGTACTAACCTGCTTATTAGCAAAAATGAGGACAACCGCACCTTTCAACTCTTCCTCCTGCCAAAGGATTCAAAAGCAGTAAGATGACTAATCAAATGCACTTACAAACAACCAACACAATCAATAAGTAAAGCCAAACAAAATGGGAGGGAAAACAGAGGAACCAATCATAAATTTGACAAATTTGATATTAAAAGAAAAGGAAGAACACGAAAGATAGTAGCACTGTTCACTGTTCCGAACACTTCAAACATAAAACTAACAAGGGACTGAGTATAATTTTTCAATACCAACTCAACACCCTTAGTCCTACAGAATATTCTATTAGAAAACAAGATGAGAAAAAGGGAGGGGTAGGAAGGGAGGGAGGGTGAGAGAGAGAGAAAGAAAGATAGAACAATTATGGAATCAACATCCAAGGCAAGGAGTTTGATGTTACCAGAAGTTTCTCACATTACAATCATTGCCAATTCATTATTAAAATGCCCAAAACCCCAAGTAGGTCTGTTTCTATCCCCTCAATAATACTGTTTATTTTTTATTTGGTTTCCTTATCTTTCAAATATACAGCCACAGAGAAATTACTATAATTACAAGGATATAGATGCAATGATAAATACATAGCGCAGAAAAGGCCAATAATTGAAGCACCCAAAATTCACACTAAATTTGCCAATAATTACTTTAAATATGCAAATGTAATCCAAAACCAGTTACCTCTAATATTGCATGAAACTCATCTTTCGCTATTACCAGCCTGTCAGTGTCGCTAGAATCAACAACATAGATTATGGCCTGAGTATTTGGAAAATAGCATCTCCAATATGGCCTGTGGCACGAAACCATATAAGAAGCTGGTGAGCTTGTGGTTAACTTAAAAGTCAATGGGAGAAACAATGCAAAAGCAATCCATAGTGGCCCAACAGAACCTATACCTCAAAATTTGACAAATAGAGATTCAGTACCACATGGTAACATGCTCAAGATGCACATCATACCAAGAAGTTTATTTAAAAATCCTTTTTCGTAATGTGTTACATCCCGCGTATGCTCTGCTTACTGGAAAGAAATTCAAAAAAAAAAAAAAAAAAGGGGCAATAAACCTTGACCAAACCCGTAAGCTATCATGCATACTGCTAATAAAGGGGATTCCCATCTTTGACGCCCATTTAATGAAAAGACTACAAAAACTCTTAATAACAGTAAAATTAAAAACAAGATGTTTGCCCACCAATGTTTACTTACATATAAACCTACCATCATTATCTACCCCTTTCTGAATACAAAATAACTCCACTTTTAACCTAAAGAAAATGGCTATTATAATATATGCCCCTCTTATTCATTGTCAAACCCTATTGTACAAGGACAATTACATATTTTGCTTGAAGTTTCTAATAATGTGTGGTTGACATTAAAGAACTCTTAAATTAGATTAATTTGGATTGAGAAACAATATGTCAACATGTATTTACTTTTAAACTAACAGAATCCATCAAAATGTGCAATATTTACACAAAGAATTCAGGCATACAGAACAATCAAAGTGATGTACTAGAGAAACCACACAACATATGGAAGATCAAATGGTAATCATACAACACAGCACCATATGTATCGTAAAACTTCAATCAATCAATCAATCAATCAATTAAAGTTCACAGGGAGTTCAAAAAATAAACCCTGCTCGTTTAAAATACAAGTGCATATTTGCCTTTGAAACTGTAGTAAAGATTACTATTAAAATAAGTGGTCTAATCAAGATTCATTTAGTATATCAGAACACTACAAGGTGTTATCAATTATAATTCTCTTGGAAATAACACACAGAAAAATAATATTAGTATTATTACAAATTAGACAACCATTTGGTCAAAGAGAGAAATACCTGATACTTGTCTGTCCACCTGTATCAACACAAAGTACAAAACTCATCAGAACAAGATAAAATCATGAACCATCTCTTTGAATGAAAAAACAGAAATGACATAAGCAAGAGGTCAGTTGAAAACAAAAATTTTAAACTTATCACATAAAAGTACATAAAAGCTGTAAGAGTTATTTACCACCATCCGGCAGGATATATATGCCAAAAAGATGATGGCCGTAGCAGACAATGTAGCTTAAAAGAAAATTCTACAACATAAAATAAATTCAAGAAGCTTGAATAACTTCTGAAGGAACTAAAGTAGTGTAAGAAAACTAAACAACAAAAAATGTGTGCCAGACCTTAAAACTAAATAAATAAACCCCTCCAGATAATAATTCTATTCAGTGGTTAAGCTTTTGCATCCTCATAAACTATCCATCACATTCCATAATAAATAAATAAATATGGAGAGTAAACTTTTACATCACAAAAGTCAAAGTGCAGAGATTTTTGACTTTGTATCATTCATATCAACTTATAAGTTTGTTTTCTGTAAGGATTTCAATACAAGCAGTAACCAGAAGGGGGGAAAAGGGAGGGGCAGAGTGGGGCAGTGATCGAAGTTAGACCCACTTCATTTAATAACTAACCAATAAATTGTTTTGCACATTTTGATAAAACCATCCTTTTATAGTGGTTGCAAAAGAAAGCATCTAGGCCAATTATGAATAGCTTGAGTTCAACTCATGCTATCCTTCAATCCAGTTCATTAATTCAAGGCTAAACCGTTCAACAATTCAAGCTGAAAGTTGTCCCAGTAACCCAGGTAGACTAGTAGTAGCTTTTATTTCACGTTAGTATGCGAATAAAATCCATTAATCACAGTGATTTTAGAAATTTTACACCACCAGTGCACTAACAAAACAGTTAGCAAGCAGTATTTATCACCCTAATTCCCTTAGAACGACCAGTACACCACATCAAAACCATCTGCACAACTATGTACATTAATTTCATGTGATTCCGACAAGTTTAAATCAGCTTATCATCAAATCCTTTGAAATAGGATCAACCTAAGTCCAAACTGAATAAACCTGACCACGAATCCCCACATTGGTTAAAAGTAAAACCAACTTCTTTGGATTTGGATCTGGTTCTTAGGATCCTCTCAACATGCTCACCCCAGCATCTGCTTTTCCTAACCCAGCAAGAATACATATTAAAAGGAAAATTAGAAGTGCTGGGGACTTCAACTTGAGGGCCAATACATTTAATGGTTGGATTTGGCACAAATGTTGAAATCAATAATTACTTTAAGTGAATCCAGCCATTAAATGCATTCTCCCTCAAATTAAGTCCTCAGGGTGAGCACTACTCCATAGGCAACGCCCCATGAATGGGGTGCTGCCATGGCAGCCTTAGTTCTTTTTCTTCTCAATATTGTTCTCCTATGTAATTTCATGCGAGGATACAATTGTAGGTAATTTTTACAAAATTGGGGTGGGGTGAGCATTTTGGAGTGGCAATATCACTCTCAATTAACACTTAGAATCATCCTCGCACAAAACTGAAAAAAGAAAACAAAATGGTTATCAAGCAGGCCTTAAGAACAGTCCTGTGATCCAGATTTAGAAGTGGATCCTATAGAATTTGAAGGATTTCTGGACACTAGCTTCAAATCCGGCCTGGTAATGATTTCCTTATCCACTACGTACCCAAATTTTACATCATAATTATAAAGATAAGACCTTCTAAGATATTAGATAATTATTCAAGTCTTTTACCTCATACAGAGCGTTCCCCCTTAAAATTCATACTGACTCTTTAAAATCAATCAAATAAAAGTGCATCCAATTACTGACTTCAGGTATATTCTTAATATAAGTCACTATTCTCATACAATATAATAGCAAAGTAGCATATGTCATGTTGTGCCAATTGAAGATACGGCATAGGGAATATAGCCATACCGAGATCCCAGACTTGGAATTTGATGTTGTTATATTGCACTGTCTCAACATTAAATCCAATGGCTGCATCCAAGTAAAAGAATTGATTCAACAAAATATTCCAATTTTTAAACTGAAGAACATAGTAAGCTGCACAAACTCTCTAGGCTACCATTTACTTGGTAGAGTGACTTCGAAAATCAACAAGAACTGTCAAATATTCAAATTTTCATCATTCTCAAAACTTGGGAGCAACCAAATACTTAAAAATCCATAACTATCAAAATCAAAGAAACGAAAAGGAATACCAACTTGGGATCGTGGAGACAACCTCCCCCATCTGGAGCCGATCTGCAGAAAATCCAACAAGTAACCCAAAATTAACACAAACCAACTCCAAAAAATCAAAAATTATGAATATGGTAAGCGCGGAATGATCGAAATCGTACAGAGAATAGTAGTTTTCCCAGCATTGTCCAATCCAAGGACAAGGATCCGAGCTTCCTTGTTCCCAAACAGGGAAGAGAACATTTTAGTAAACAAAATGCCCATGTTTGTGTTGCGATTTGAATTCCCTCAGCGCATGAATGGGAACAGAGATCAACTGGGTTTGAGCCTTTGAGGGGTCTGAGATCGGATCTCGAACGCAGAACCCTGTACCTCCCTGCAAAACCAGCAGAGTGTGAAAAGTGTGATCCTGTAGAGAGCGTGAGAGAGAGTTGAGATTTGCATGCCTGGGGAAAAAGGAGAGAGGGCCTGCTGAAGAGAATTGTTGAGAATTTGAGAAACTAGTAAAAAGTGTGGTGGAGTGGAGATAAGAATTTTTTTTTCTTTTCTCGCTTTTCAATTTTCTCTGAAAAACGAATCGAAATTGGGAAACATGAGAATTGGAAGAAACGCGGTCTGGACTTTGGAGAAATAATTTTGTCCGGTACTTGAAGCGCAAATGCTCCTTCATTTCCAGTGGGACCGAAAGGCTTACGTGGCAAAATTCTACTGTTTGATGATCATGGAATAAGAACTTTTTCTTTTCAAGTCAAAATATAAACCCAAAACGTGACTTTTGGTTCTTGTAATTTATTATTTTTATAATTTTGGTTTCTGTGGTTTATTGTTTTTACAATTAAAGTCTCTATTGTTTTAATTTGATCACTTTTACTCTTGTGATTTCAATTTAAAGCAATTAGAGGATAATCTTTAATTTCTGTCAAATTCTTCTAACCTCTGTTACTTATTAAGGGGCAATTTGGTCCAAAAATTATTAAACGATTTCTTCCCTTTTTAAATAAACAATATAAATTTAAATTTTTAGGGAAATTAGTTTTAAATTAAAAAAATCCTAAGAACCTTCCCCCTAGTTCTCAAGGATTGGAGTGAGGACTGCAAGGTCGGAGATGAAAAGGAGAAAAGATAATGTGGGTAGTTATGTTCCATAAAAGTATGACCTATTATCTGATTTTGTTTTTAATTTTAATTTTTTTAATATGAAAAAATGTGAATTTACCATATTATCCTCATTTAATTAATAATTTTAATTCTTAATGTTTGAATTAACCAATGGCATTTTCTGGTATATTGAATGTTTCACCATTCTCTGCCTTCTGCTTTATATATATATATGACCAAATAAGATATATTGAATTGTGAAACAAATGTAATTTTAATAAGTACACCCTACTCACTATAGTAACTTTCATGTCCCCCCTTCCCCGACATCTACAACAATCTTTCTTTTGTTGCGTCTATCGGGCCAATTGATGCTGATCATGTGTGCAGGAAAAGGCTCATTGTCCACTCTCATGGTCGTTGGTTTGTCTACGAGGATCTTGCCTTCGATGATGAGATCCTGAATGACATCTCTAAATTGAACATAGTTGTTAATAGCATGTGAAAATGAATTATGCCACTTACAGAACATTTTGTTCTTCATCTCCTCTGGCTTAGGAAATAGTGCTTCTCGTCGAGCTTGATTGCCTTTTCCCGTAATAATTCGTCAAAGATATTTTCGGCTTTTGACAGGTTGAAAGAGTATGATTTGTGCTTTTGCTTGTATGGAATGAATCCTCCGGTCGAGCGGGGGTAATTCGTTGTTCCTTCACCGGTCTTACTACTGCTTTGCAGGTGATTGGAGTTTTCATTTGAGCGATTTCAGCTAATGCTACTTCGAGGCCGACCACTTCTTCGCCCTCCTCCTCCGATGCGTTCATTACTTCTAACTGGTGAATTGGGCTCTTATAATACGCCTACTTGGAGTTGTTCTTTCTTTGTATTTCTTCCCTAAGTAGCAATTCGTAATTGCCAGCTCGTTGGGCCACATCCTGCAAATCCATGAATTCTATATAGATCTGGTGTGGATATGAATGATTGATGCTGATGGAGTTTGCGCCTTATTTCTGGACTTCCCACCAAGCCATTATGCTTCGGCCGGGGGGGGAGGAGGGGTACTGGCCTGGATAGATTCTTTTATATGCCTCAATTAAGAGGACTTCAATATTATTTCCTCCATGAATATCACCTTAACAAGTGTGAGCAGCATTTGAACAGGCAACAGAGTAAGACCAAGTTTGTGGTCAACGAAAAACCCTACCTGGGTTTTATTAACCTGCTTCAATATTTTCTCGTTTTCAACTAAATCAATAGTTAGTTCGGACCCACTGGTGCAGTTTCGAGCCCAACTTAACTTTGTTATTCCTTTCCAGTCCCTATCCCCTTTCGCGCCCACATACAAATCTTCCTGGATTGTTTCAAGGGTAAAAAGGGTGGGAATCCAATTTTATGTGATAAAATGATCCATGATTCGTTCTTCAGATAATCAAGTGAATTTTATCTATATAGATTCTTCTGCAACTTATGTTTACTTTGAACCTTAAACTAAGTAACAAAAGATTCTTTAATTAATCCACCAACTATCCTCAAATCCGAATTACAGAGTAAAGGAAAAGGTACTGGAGATTTCTCAATCCAGCTCAAACGATTACAGGAATTGAAACAAGAAAACGTCTTAAAAGAAAAATCATACCATGGATGTGGTAGAGCTACGAGAGATAAGCAGGCATATTGATGTCTTGGGAGTTTTTCAATTGTTGTTTTGAGACGTTGCATCTAGTTTTGGAGAGAGAGTCCCCTTCTTATGAAGTAGACCTTCATTATTTATAGAGATGGAGGAACTTGTAATGATAGGAACTACGACAAGATCTTTGGTTTGTGGTTCAAGGTCAGCTGCTAGTTTGCTGATCTTAACCAATTCGTAGAGGGAATGATGGAGGAATCCTGGCAAGAACCGTCGGGTTCCTTCGGCGAACTCTCTTAATTTGACTTCTTTGTACTTGAAAACCTAGCTGGCAATTTCTATCTTTCCTGGTTTTGGGGGCTTCAGTTACGACTTGTTTTCTTACTAGAGGAGAAGGAGGTCAAGTCGTCATTAAATGTGATAATCATCATCGGCCTCCCACGTGGGGTTCAAAACACGCTTACCAATCCTTTAACTTGTAGTGCGAGATAAAGGTCTGACTCCCATGACTTGGGCTTTTTGAATATTATGAGAAGCCCAATTGGGGAAAGGATGACCTTTAGAAAAGACAAATGCTGGTGGGCCTGCTTTTATCTTTAAAAATTCTTTTTTAAACCTTGAGACCATTTTTGGCCCGTTTACCAAAATTGGGTACAAACACCGATACAACCTGAGCATGTTTGATATTCTATTTGAATCCAACTTTTTAAACTTAAAACAGAATTTGAGTCAAAAACTCAAAGAAATCTGTTTGATAATAAAGGTGTCAAACAAGCCGTGCTAGGGCAGTCCATTTATGAAAATCATTAAACTTGACCTGACCCCATGACCTTAGTCCATATAGGACCAGCCTAGGCTCGCGTCGGGCCACTAAACAGGCCGATATGAGCCCACACCAAATTTCACGTACATATTGCTTTTTTTTTTTGTAATTTTTTTCTACATGATTTCAATCTTTTTAAAAATTATGTATATACTAACAAAATATTATTTGTTGGAGAAAATTATTAGAGAAAATAAATATACTTGAGTTTAAGATATAAATATAATAATATTAAGTATTATTTTTCTCTAAAACAAATATAATTTAATAAATGGGCTTTAAACAGGCTGGCATGTCCCATTTGGCCAAATTTCCTTGTCCCAGTTCTTCCAAAGATACGGCACGTGCAGTGTTGGGCCTTACTTAATCGTATCGTGCTCGGGCTGGCCCAGTCATTTTGACACCTCTATTTGGTAGGCCTATATTTGAAAATCTAAGAGACTTTTTGTGGGGCCTTCTAGGACATGGTTACTAGGTGATTCCTTCTTCAAACTCCCGTCAGGCTGGCCTTCTTTTTTTTTCAATTTTTTTATACAAGCCATATTAGGGAAGGAATAATCGACCCTAAGACTTTGATTACATGGTAAATATTATTAGATCCCGAGCTTCTACATTTAGGCACTGTGCATTTACCGGCATTTCGCTCGATTTGAACTATTATAATAATCTAATGATTTAAAATATGACACATCAATTTTTAAATTCTAACACCCATCTATATAATTAATTCCAACTTAACATCGTTAAGTCTAAATAAATTAAAATAAATAATAAATAAAAAACTATAAACCTATTCGCAGCCACCCATGACATGCCCCGCCCCACCCTACCCCACTCGCAGCAACCCCTTTTCCTCCTCACAGGCACAGCCAACCTTCTCTCCTATTTTCCCTCTCTCTCTCTCTCTCTCTCAAGCGTATGTAGGATGACGCTAGGTTTTTCATTTTATTTCTTTATTTTTTTGTTTTATTTTATTTAATAATTATTTTGAGTTAATTAAATAGATAGGTGCCAAAAGTTAAAATTTGATGTGTTATATCTTGAGTCATTAGATTATTAGAATGGTTCAGATCTTGCGAAATGCGGGTAAATGCATAGTTGCTAATATAGAGGCTCAGAATCCAATAATATAAACCATTTGAGCTGCAAACCCCTTATAGAGCCGACCTTGTTTAAATTGGTAGATAGGTGATCAGCAGTAGAAAAATATGGTCATCTTCACATTACTTTTTGTCAAACCTTATTTCAAAGTCACCCTCACTAACAAAAGTTCATGGCAACGTCCATGCATGAGCCCAATAGCTTTCCTATCTTTCAATGCTCACACCAAAACCAACTACATCTCCATTGTCATAGATGTGCTACCAAGTGGGGCTAAGCTAGGTTTGGGTTGGTTCGGGTTTTGAGCCCAAACTGAGCACCACAAAATTGATGGCGTTGGTGTATCGAATAAACGTTTAGTTTCGAATCAATCTGGTTTCTAGGGGAGAAATAGGTGATGAGGCGGTGAGATTTAAGGAGATACTCGTGAAAGGAGAAGAAATGAAGAGAATACGAAGCGGCAACGGTAGAGAAAGAGTGACAATGAAAAGAGAGCATGGAATAGAAGAGAAAGATAAAAAAGAGAGGGAGACAAAGAAGAGAAAAGAGAGATGAGGCACACCAAGTAGCAGACATGGGCTTATCAATTTTATAATGTATTTAAATTCCACTAAAACGCCTTTAAATACCCTAATTGTAGCCGACATGGGCTTAGCCAAGTTGGCTAGAGCAAATGTGATCCCCACTCTACACTCGATTTCGAATCCACCTCCATATAATTTAGATTAATTTAAAGTAGAATATCGTATGTGCTTGCCTCCCAAGATCTTCAAGATCGTGGTTTTCCAGGCACCATTGGATCCTACGAGGAGGCATCAATTCCCGACATTGAGTGTAAGGTTGAAGTCCTGGATCAAAGGCTTGGAGGCCGGGGAAGGATGCTCGTTGATCCCTCGTTAGGTGAATTTTAGGCCTGGGGTGGGTTTTTGGGGAGGGGATTTGTAGAGGGTTTACAAAAAGTGGTTGAGAGAGGAGGAGAGGGGGTTGCTAAGGCTAGGAATGTTTTTTTTTTTTTTTTGTTTTTAAAAAAAATATTTTTATTGTTTCTTTTTCTTTTTGGAAATGCCCTTCATGTGGACTAGTTGGACTGGCATGTTAGGATCTGTGGTGGGTCTCGCAGTTGCCAAAGTAGCATTTAATGTTTGACCATACGGTCAATCTAAGAGGAAGTGTGAATTGGTCAGATTTTGAAACATTAGGTATCAAATTGATGAAATTGAAACCTGAAGTCCCATTTCGATACGACACCTAAACCTTGATGGAGTAAAATATCGTTAGTCCAAAAAATAAAAATAAACCCTCATTGTACAAAGATATGATTACCATAGTGGTAAGTTGGCTTAATGTGCAGCTATATGTCATAATTTTGACTCCCCTTGGCGTACTAGTTTTTGAAATATTTGACTATTTCCAAGTGGCAGAACGAACCCGCAATTTGACAATATTCAAATCGCGAACAAGATCGAATTATTTGGTTTGGTTTGGTTTAAGAACGAATTTTTAAAATAATTATTTAAAAACCAAACCGATTTTACTAGTTTCTCGATGAATATGCCCAGCCCTATTACTAGGGGATTCATATCCTTTGTTCTGATTTTCTCTGTCATGATCTCTTTGACTTTCATTCTCCACATACCACCTCATCAAAATTTAGGATTTTGTAAGGTGTGAAACTTTCCTTCCACAAGTTAACGGTTTTTTTTTTAATTTAAAAAATTATAAAATTTCATATTTAATCATGAATAAATTGGGTTTATTTTAAGGATGATGTGTCTAGTTTAAATCTCTTAGATTAAATTTTAATGAGATGACATGTGGAGGATGAAAGTTAAGCAGATCATGACAGAAGAAATCATAGCAGAAGATTCATATCCTACTAAGGGTGGGCATCGAGACTAGAAAAACAGAACATTGAGCTGTACCAGACCAAAAAAACTAGAGGAAAAAAAATCGTGTTGATTAAAAAGTCAACAAATCGGCACCGAACTGGACCAGATCGATTCAAATTAATTACAGTGATGGTTTCACACCTTACAAAAGCAAACCGGACCAGGTGTGTATTTTTTAATTTTTTTTAAAGTCCAATGCTAAATTTCTAATCTCATAACTAATATTTCCCTAAGCCCAACTTCAAAGCACCTCCCTTTTTTTAGGCCAAATCATCTATCTTTGCATGAAATTGAGTTATTTGTGAATTTTCAAGCCCAAAAAATAACATTTTAGTTGTAATTTGTAAATTAAATTTTAAAAAATATTTAAAAGTTATATTTAAAAAAATCCGGTCCAAAATCGGCCAAAAAAAAAAAAAAAAAAACCGCACCGAAATTGGTTTAAACCGGACTGAACCATATTTGTTGAATAGTATCGCTTCTGATTCTAGTGTAAAGTGAAAACTACCGAATCAAACCATGTCCACCCCTACCAACTACCAAGTACCTACCCTTGATAAAACTAATTTTACATGGGACACAAACAGCAGACCTGCCTTGTTGAGTTTGATAAACTTATTTGTTCGGAACAAAGATTAATTATTTCGACATAATTTTTCTGCTCCTAGTTGCTCAATTAGTCTGTGTATTTGATAATAAGCTAATAATACTGGCTAACAACAGAGATCAATAATCCACTCCATAGACTCTATGGGTCACAACTCAGAAAAGGTTTTCTTCAAGGGGAAGCATATATGCATCTTTCTCTTGGTTGACAATTTACTTTCTAAAGCTTATGCATCTTTCTCTTGGTTGAAGCAGTATGCAGGTGCTTGAGTCACTGAATCTGGCAAAACTGCACCAACCTCAAATGTCATCACCTGACTAGATATTCCTGCAATATGTTATCAAATTTTTAGTCTCTGTATTATATTAAAAATAAAATAAAAACAAATTCATATAAGAATAATGTTCTCTTGCTAGATATTCGCAATGTTATGTTCTCATACGGTCAATATAGCTACATACGTGTTCATAGTCTCTCTGTATACATCTAAAAAACTAAACAAATACAAATAAGGTAGTATTCTCTTGTTAGATGTGTAATGTTATCTTATAAGACTGTCAATCTAGCAACATACGTACGTGCTAATAGCATTTCCTGGAAATAAAGGGAAAATGTAAACAAACATTGCAAGTAATTAAGATGAATCACATACGTACCATCATAGAAATCCCAGCGAACTGGCCTCCTAGTGTAAACATCCTCATAATACCAAATAAAATCCACCTTCTCCCACACATTGCAAAGAAACCCATCTGTGACTTCAGTCCCAAGATAGTGTGCCCCATCAAGAAGAAAATCAGGCCTAGGAATGCCAACTTCAAACTCCATAACCTCACATGCTCCATTTTCCCCTATGGTGTAGTAAAACGACGTGCCGTTGTTCCACTCTACGTCGTACAAAACCTCACCCAGCTGCTTCTGAAATATGTTGACGTTTCGGCCCTTAGGCCAGTCATACCAGAGGTCACTGAGCTGCAGCTTTGTTGTGCTCAAGTTCATAAACAAAAGTGCATGGAATTGGTCTGGCCATGGGTTGGGCGTTGGGGTTGAGTTTGAGCAAGTGACTAGCTGTAGTATCAGAGAGGTCGTTAAGCATATTTGTAGTGCCAGATTGAGCTGCTTCATCGTTCTCTCTCTGCTTCTTCTGGTGCTGGACATTTTTTTTTCGTCTTTTTTTGTCTTTTTGGGGTTCTTATATAGAGTTTTGAGTGAAGTGGATAATACAACTGAGCGGTGGAGAAGCAAAGATGTGTTCGCTTCACCCATATACAAGAAGGGGCCCATCCTACATTAGTTTGTTCTTTTTCTACGGCATGAATTGCAGCTCATTGGGTTACATAGAGAATCATTATTTGTTTATGTTAAATTCCCTAAGCTTAGAACTTCAACGGTTAATTGTGTTTTGTTAATAAAGTTTACTTACACAGAATGAGAATATTCCAATTTCTGACTTCCTAGAGTAGGTTCATTCAATTCCAATTTCTTGATTCCCCTATCCAAGTTCCCCGATTCATATCTTCCCCATTCCTAATAAGTAAACATGACATAAATTTAATTCCATTCATAACTTTACTTGCATTTACTAATAGAGAATAAAATTTTTTTGTGATTTCCAAATTATACAAAATCAAATATCTGAAAAACCAAGAGTTAAATTGATTAGGAATAATAGTTGATCTCATACTATTCCTTTATTCCTAATCACAACTTCCCCGAGTCATGACTTTACTGATTACATGTTCTGAAATCCACCAAGATTTTCTTTAAGAGGGTTTAAGCATATGCTAAGATCATAGAACAGCACATATTGGTCCAGAGAGAATACAAGCCAAACCATGCTCCATTTCATGCACTAAATATTTCTTGAAATAGAAAAGGGGAACTTCAACAGCAAATGACCAAATCACAGCTTAAAAGCTCAATGTCAACGCTACCATGGACATGAGTATTTTATATCATCCTATGCAAGCAATACGCAAGTTCTAGACGGTTACAAGGATCTGAATCAACTGGTTACTTGTATGTTTTTCAGAAACAAAGTGTGTCCTTTATTGGTAATGATTACAATATATATTAATTTTGTTATCCTATGCTGCACTGCATGTCTACAAAACCGACTGGAAAAGCATCTCCGCAAGTTCCTGAAACAGATTCCAGAACTTTATTGTTACATTGTATCTCGGGCAAAAATAATCACTCACTGGAATATGTAAACGAAAGTTTTGTATTTCTTTGATCGAAGGAATTGTTTTAAACAAAATGTATATTTCAAATTACCTGCTTGGCAGAAGGAACTCTGGGTTCACCCCATTCTATGGCCTTCTTCTCAAGATACTCAAAATCACCCTTACCAGCCTGTTCAAGGTGCATTACCGTGCATTAGCCATCTAGGCAATTTAAAACCAAAAAATGAGACGAAGTGTTTGAAAATTGTTACCTCTATATGCGCGCCAATTTCTGTATCGAAACTCTCATACCGCTTGCGAACAAGCTCATCCAGAGAACCATCCTTAATGTTGTAATTCACAAAAGAAGAGATATAATACCATGATTAGAAAGTAGAAACAAATCATAAGATTCGTTGAGAAGTACATAATGGAGAGTCTGCACACACACAGGGATGCACACACTACCTCAATGAGCTTCACAACATTTCGGAGCCCACGCGCCAGGGTATCCATTCCACTAATATGAGCAATGAACAAATCCTCAACGTCTGTGCTTTCTCTCCGTCTAAAGAGGTAAAAAAGCAAAACAAAATAAGAGGGGACTTAGGTACCAGCATAACAGATATCACAATATGCAAAGACAAATCAAATGTAAAGACAGAAACTGACAATTTTGCATCGAAGTTGAATCCTCCTGGTGCAATTCCTCCCTGTGATAAGGGGGAAAAAGAAGGAACACACACACAGATTCAGCTCATGAAATTGCATGCCCAACCAATGACAAGTTTTTAAAACTTAAAACATTAAAGCGAAAAAGATTCATCTCTGACATACATTCTTTACTACAGTGAGCATAACCAGAGTTGCCTCTGCAATATCTGTGAGAAATTGATCTGTATCCCATCCTGTGACAATGACAAAATGACCATATTATAAATTTCATTATTAGATTGGTTCAGTACCAATAAATTCAAAAAAAAAATACAAGTATGCTATACCAGTCTGAGGATCTCCAGTGTTTGCATCAATATTTCCTAATAAACCATTGAGTCTTGCAGTTTCAAGCTCATGGTGACAGCTGCAAAGAACACAAAGTATTTCAAATTTTCTCATGTGCTCACAAAACTCTAGGGAAAAACATGAAGTAAATATTTGCTTCAGATGAGGTAAGACACAAGCTGTGATGTACCTGTGACCAGATAGCGTGGCATGATTGCACTCAATGTTAAGTTTAAATTCTCCTACAAAAGGAAAAGGGATGACAAGGTTGAGGATTACTTCGGAAAAATACCTTTCAATGGCTTTGCACTTCCAGTTCCAATTTAAGGAAGGATACTACACTGTTAAGCAAAACTTTTACATAAATAATTCAAATAAATGGAGTAAGGTGCGAAATGGCATGTCCAACAGGCGTACAAAAACCAAATACAAAACACCTGTTGTACCATACGAAATTCCACAATTCATCTCATTCATACAGCCAACTTTAGAGCTGAAACAAAAACTAAAAGTAACAAAGTTAAGTGACTCATGAATATAGAGGGTATGTGAAAAATTCACCTATTAGGCCATATTTTCGAAGGAAATTTGCAGATGTTGCAGCATCCCAATCATACCTAACATAATCAACTCATAGGTAAACAAACACATGAGTGTAAACCATATTAAATTACTAAGTAATCGAGCAAGCAGCATACTGGTGTTTGGTAGGTTCTTGAGGCTTCGGTTCAATCAACAGTGTTCCTGAATGGCACCGAAGGGAAAGAAAAATATAAGCTCTCCTAAGCAAAGCAATTCATGAAAAAAATAATAATTAAACAAATAAAAATTCAAAAGGAGTGTTGAGAAATCATTCATACTATTCTCAGTAAATGTGAAAAACTAAAGTCAGTTATAAAACTATCTGGTATAATGCATTGGCATAGATTTAGCACAAGTATACCATTGAATCCAATTTTCTTCTTGTAGGCAACTGCAGCTTCAAGAAACCGTGCCTGTAAATACAAACCACAGCTCATACTAAGTAACGAGGAAGGCATCATTATGAAAACAATAAATAGATCACAGTAATATGGTAACATAAATAAAGCAGATCCCTTGGTAGGTTTGCACTACAGTTGCCAAAAGATGGTTTACTCGAGAAAAGTTGAATTCTTATCAAGCAAAAAAAAATTACATTAAATTAAAAGAGACAGAAGTTGAATGTATAAATGAAAGGAAGCTTATAGTTTAAAATATCTGCAAATAAAACACACCAGATGATCAAGCTCTCGTCCCATGTCAGTATTCAAGAGACTCTGGTAACCCTCACGGCCACCCCAGAAGACATAATTTTCGCCCCCTAAATAATGTGTGACCTGCAGGATATGTAACACATCACAGACATTTCAAAGAAATAACAACATTACAAATTTACATACATGCAAACAATTAACTTTATTAATTGTTATTACACACACCAACACCCACCTCAATGGCTTTCTTAACTTGAGCAGCAGCATATGCATATACACCTACTTCAGGGCTGTAAAGCATGTTGAGTGTATTAGTCCATGCAATGTGTCCAAGAACAGAGTATATTAAATATTTAATACAAAGATTACCTTGTAGCACCACCATGCATGTAGCGAGGATGCAGAAACAGCTGAGCTGTGCCCCACAAAGGTCGAATTTTGCTTCCCTACAGTCACATTTAAGGAGATGACTTCTTATACTTGAAACATATGTACACAAACAAGTTGGCATCTATAGAATAGACAAAGGTGTTGAAAACAATGAAAATGCTAAAATAAGAATGCTGGTTTTTGTGAATACTCAAGACATTTTACATTTTTCACTTCACCTGGTTAGCAATTAAGTATAGAAAATTTTGACTACCACGGGGTTTTGGAGGTAAAGTACA
This sequence comes from Prunus dulcis, assembly GCF_902201215.1. Lineage (NCBI taxonomy): Eukaryota > Viridiplantae > Streptophyta > Magnoliopsida > Rosales > Rosaceae > Prunus > Prunus dulcis. Next base: position 7,160,983 of record NC_047650.1, on the reverse strand, counting down.
ATCGATTCCATTTGCAAAGTTTTTTGTTTTTGTTTTTGTTTTTGTTTTTTTTTGGTCGTAATCCATTTGCAAAGTCATGTGACTAGAAAAGGAACATCAAACAACCTATGAGCCCTAGCTAAATTGCGGTCAAAGATTTAAGTATTTCTGTCACGTCTTCAAGCCTTTGTAACAGAACTCCAATTTGCACGAAAAAGGATTGCCTTTATAATTTATGTGAATTGACTCATATAATCAGTTCCTGATACCTGAAGCTCCTTAGCAAGGGCCACCACTTCATCCAAGTTTTTGTTAGATTCCTGTAACAAACATACAAGGTAAATGAACACTTTCCAGTTTTGTGTCATCTGTACTTTCTATGAAAAGAAAATGTAATCTCCCATCTCATTCCTTCTTTTCTCACATTCTAAACAGTGTCATAAATTTCAGCAGTAAAGTAACCTTAAAAATTGACTCACCTCCAAGGTTTCTCCATCAGGAGCTATATCCCTGTCATGGAAACACCACCTATCGACTCCAAGCTTGTTTATGAACTCAAAGTTGGCTCTCACTGCATTTTCAGGTACACAAATATAAATATTTCTTTAGTTGATATATTCCTCAATGCCAAATGCAGAAGATTTAAATAACAGAGAATACTCTTACTTCTTCTTTTGGCCATAGCCACAGAATTAGTTCCATCCTCCCATGGCCAATTCTTTGTAGGTGCACCAAATGGGTCACCTCCTGTTCCACGGAATGTGTGCCAAAATGCAACACTAAACCTCAACCAATCCTATGATTGTCAAAAAATTCAGTCACAAACCATTAACTGCTTGATAAATTCAAAACTTATTAGAGAGAAGAACCAACCTTCATTTTCTTCCCTAGAATTTCCTCTTCCGCATTATACCATTTGAAGGATAGGGGGTTCTTGCTAGACGGGCCCTGAAAGACGAAAAATATGTATGGTGTATATTTGGTGGAAGATAACCACTAAGGTTCAGCCTTTATAAATGAAACAGCTTTGTAATAAAAACTTTCTTAAATTAATAAGAAACAAAATGACAGTTTGGCCAAACAAAAACAATAAAGATATTTTTTTGATTAAGAAAAATCATAAAGATATTCAGATGCAATCGTTCCTCAAAATCAAGTTAACTGAAAAAATGGGTAACTTATATGAATCTCATGTGTATAGGAGGAAATTATTCTAAACAGAAAAGGTCTATAAGGATAAGAGAAATGTTTCATAAGTCTTTCTACCTCATACTTAATTTTGGGAATTCCAGGGAAAAATTCCCCTTTCCATTCTTCAGAATCACTACACCCACTTTCAAGATCCGATGCAGGACATGTTTGCGGACCAGCAATCTGCGTTCAAGACAAAAGGGATGAAAACAAGAAAAAATTTCTAGTGAAAAAATGTTTAAACAAGAAATATATACGTGTATATATAAGAAAATATTGTAGGTAGAGGAAGATGCTTTACCACTCCAAAGGTAACCACATTCAAACAAAGAAGATGCAACAATATCCTCCCAGCCTTCATTTTCATTGTCTCATGCAAATCCCTCTGCAATCATTTACCATAAATTACGAATACACAAATCATAATTGTATTCTGGGAAAAATCCATGATCAGTTTCACACAAAGCCTCTCTCTCTCTCTCTCTCTCACCTAGAGACCCCATACAGAAATTTAGTGAGCCCTCTGTGGAGAGCTCAGCAGACGACTGATCACCACCCATCAATTAATAAACTCACACACTTTCTATGAGAAATTTGGGGGAGACTCACAATCATAATAACACAGAGGCAAACATTTATTCAATTATAATGGATACCCATCATCAAAATCAGCACATAAAAAGATGGGTTTCCACCAAAACTTAAAATATTTGATCATCAAAGCAGAAAGCTTCAAACTTTAAAGCATCTAAAGCTTAGACTACTCACTTGTTCTAATTACCATATCCAACAGTTTCATAAAAAACAAAAGGCTTAGAGTACTGTCTACAAAAACAGAGAGGGAGAAGAAACTTACAGAAAGAGATGGGCTCAGTGCTAAAGAAACAAAGTCTCTGTATATATATATATATAACTGGTTTCCCAAAATAAATGCAGAATTTTAATTTCCAATTAGTTCCAAATGGGATTACATTAGCTCACCCTTATCCTTCCATAGCATCAGGACGGTTCAAACTTCCAAACCATTTGTTACATGTGTTTTGATTTACCAGTTTACCCTTCTGGTTGTCCTTATTAGAGATAATGGAACAGTGGCAAATGTGTCACTTGACAAGATGATCTTCTGCCTATGATCTCGATTCTCGAACAAAATCAGGATGCCATGCCAACAAAAACAAAAAAGTACAAGGATTATCTGAATACGTATGATAACATTACACGTGAGGAGGTAATTGTATCACAGGCAAAATTTCATTGGACAGCTGCTTTTATTTCTTGTTGGTGACCAAACAATTTGTCTTATCTTATGAGATAATGATCATTGTCTGACTCAGCGGTGACGATATCAAATTATTAATAACCAAAACAGAACGCTAATTAATTTGATGATTTTGGGGCTTATTTAGCAACAAGTTATTTTCTTTACTTTTTTTAAATTAACGGTAGGGAAGTAGGGAAGAAGTTCTATCTAGAAGAGTACGTAATCTAGGCATGGGTTTTAAAGACTCTGTTTGTTTGAATATGGCCATCATGCTTGTTAAGATTGAATGGAGATTGATCCTGGAGTCCTTGTTTCGTTGGCTTATGCGTGATAAATAATTTGTCGATCAAGGTAGGTAAGTAGCTCTTTATGGGGAGGGACGACAAGTATCTTGTACTATAATGAAATGGAGGAATGGGTTCTTATTATTTAAGTGTAGGTGACAAGTTACTAGGGACAGGTACGGTCTGGATTGGATCGGTTTCACTTTAAAATTACGGCCAAATCAATTACAATATGATGGTTTGGTTTAGTTCGATTTAGATAAAAGTTATAATGGAAACCGAACCGAATCAAACCAATTTAAGACGGATTTGTTCAGTTTGGTTCGGTCAGTTTGGGCCTAAACTCAATTCTTTTTCTTTTTGCATTTTTTTCAACATTGTTAGCCCAATTATAACCAAAAAATTCACAACTTGCTTCCTACATAAATCATTTTCTAGAGTACGAAACCATCCTAAAGCTCAAAATGTCATAAACTTCATATTTCACTAATTAATATAGCTCAATTCAAATATTCATATATAGTTATTAATAAAATTAGAGTATTACACATGTAAAATAAAATATAAATAAATAAATATACACATAAACAGTCCAGTTTAGTTTAAGCCGGTTTATAAAATCTCAAAACCAAACCAAACCAAACTATATGCGGTCTGGTTTGGTTTTTAAACCGTTTGACTTTTTCTTAGTCAAAACCAAACCAAACCGGTAATTATGGCTTGGTTCGGCCGGTTTCATCAGTTCAGCCGGGTTGATGCCCACCCCTACAGGTTACACACTAGAAAGATAACCCTCTATGTTTTCTTACAAAATGACTCACACTTCAAATTTATAACAAACTCTCTCTGGAGCATCTGAGGCTAAATGCCTCTTTTAATTTTCAATAACCCAGATCTACACAATCTTATCTCTCTATGTGTAACCTCTACAAAATCTGTCTCTCCCTTTGTGATCCACCCTCACCCTTTGGATGCAGTGGACAATCTTAAACACGTGTTTTTGGGTACCTCTCGGAAGATGTGTAGAGCTTTTGCTCAGGTGGTTGCTGCACCACCTCCTTCCTTTCTTAGGTTGCTTGTTCGTTTGGCTATGAGTTGTGTTTTTCCATGGCTGTTTTTGGTTTGCTTGCTACATTCATGTGGGTGCTTGGGTGGTTTCCGTCACACCCCAAAACTTGGAGTATGACATGTGTGGTGGATTAAATTGGTTATTAACTAAACATCAAGTGACTAAGTATAAAAGAGAAAGAGATCACACTAAGCAAGAACAACTTAGTAAGCTGTAATTTACAAACTTAATATATCCTCAGCTACAAGTACACAAAAGGACTTGCAGTCCCCCAACACAACCACCGTAAGTAGAGTACCAAACCAACTCAGATTTACACCCCCAACAAAGTAGTTTTGCAAGTAACATAACAAGGATGTTAAAAAAAAAAAGCTGGATCATAGCAAAAACAGCCAGCAAAGCAAAGTCTCCTGGCTCAGCTCCTTAAGATAGCTCGGGGATACTAACTAATTCATCCCCTTGCTCTTGTCCTGAAATGATAAAATAGTGTGAGCTTCACAAACTCCGTAGGAATAATAAAGTGGATCCATTAAAATCAAGATTCCAACACAACGTACACTTTGAATGCATTCAAACAATTCAATGAATTAAACCAAAATCATGCGTTAGTACTACTAATAGGAAAATTAACAATATAGTGTAAGAGATAAAGTATGGGAGTTCCTTCTTGTTTCAAATACACAACTCAACAAATGCCTTTTCTTGATAACCCAACACCGTATTCATAAGGGCTAGTCATCGGTCACGGCAACCATCTTGAATTGTGGCCACCGAGTAGACCACAAACTAACCCTGATTAGGTTTGGGTTCTTTCACCCTAGGGAGACACAATCCCTTATTATTCCATTCCTTAGGTCTGACCTTCTCAAAACACTTTAAAACTCACAACAGTTCAGATTACTCCTTTCTCCAAAACCTTTTTTCCTCCCAAGCCTTTGAAGTACTTTCTTTGATCAAAACCATATTAAACTTGGTCTCATAAAACACAAACCAATACCACAGTTTTCAAAAACTTCATACAAAGCACAATCATCTTGAAAAGTAGATATAATACACATATAGGGTCAAACTAAATGTATTGCGGAATTAGAATCAAAATAATAACAAATCCTTTATTACCCCTGCCTCAGAAGTTTACAAACAGCTGCAAGTAACACCAAATAGCAAATCAGACCCAAAGCTCTTTCTTGTTTCCCTCCAACCCAATCACATGTCCTGAAGTTATGGATGAGAGAAGGATAGGTTTTTCTGAAAGTGTAAGAGAAAAGAGAAGATAAGTGGAGCAGTTTCTATGCCAAGAAGAAGAGAATGGTGCAAATGAAGAGAGAGAAAGGATTCCAGCATTATAAGAAGCAAATAGCTCAAGAGTTTCAAAAATTATTCTCACCTCCTCAAATCTTTCCTACCATGAGCTGCTTGATAAATAAACATGACACCAAACCAAGTAGGTGACAAAGATGGAGTTTCGAGCATTTCATAACTTAATCACATAGGGGATTAGAGTTGGCTTTTGACCACATTAAAATATACTTATAAGCAAACATCTCAATCATGGAATTGTAAAACTGAAACAAAGACTCAATGAAACTCAGAGCATCTCCGAGGCAAATGTTATATCCAACGTGGCACTTTTAACATGTTGAAAAAACAGTTGAGATTCACTCCAACCGAAATGTTAAATCCTACACATGGTGGAATGGAATAACATTTCTCTCTCCTACTGTTATTTTTGGTTGTTTGACTTTGTGATGTTATTTTGTTATTTTATTATTTTATTATTATTTTTTAATTAATGTGCTTAGAAACTAATAAACCAATAAACACCGTAATAAAATAATATTTTAATTTGACATATCGGGTGGAATGTAAAACTCTATTATATGTCAAATTGCCAGATCAAATTCAAATTTAATGTTTGATATTTGATATCTCCCTTGGGGATGCTCTTAGTATATAACACACTCAAATAGAAATTAAGCAAATAGAATGCATGAGCAATATAGTAGTAGTCATGTTACCAAAAACAAGATATGCATAAATCTCTCTAATAGGATTTTATTGAGCTTACATTATGTACCCTATTCTATTTTTTCAAGTTTATTGAAACTTGCTTTCATGCCCAAGAAAAATTTATGACAAACAATAAGGGGTTTGTAACTCAGGTGGTTAAGAATTTTTACTCATGCACTTGAAGTCCTAGGTTCGATTTTCCCTTCTTCTAATATTGCTTGTATAAAAAAATGTATATACTTATAACAAAGGCCCTCAGAAGCTCCTAACATGGCTAGATAGTTGTAATTGGGCATAAATTCAAAGCTTATTTGTGTGGGTTCGAGAAATCCCATTTGGCCCACTTGTTTAGTGGCTTAGGGTTTTGAAGTTAGCCATCTGTTCATGTATATAAGTATTTATTATCATTTTATGGTGTGTGTGCCTCAACATTTGGTAAGAAAAACTCTCTCTTTTGTTTGGGTGGAGATCACCATTTGGAAACATTTGAGAGAGCTAGAAGCATCTAAAGCGAAGGCAGTGTGACTCACATCATTTGTAATTGACCAAAATCTCTTCTTTTCTTTTTTTGGATGAGTACCACACTATCTCTTATTTCTCTTTGGTTGATTGTTTGTTGTAGCATTTTGTGAGAAAATATCATTTTCCTCTTTTGTTTCAGCCACTGCAAATTTATTGTTGTTCTCCTTTTGATCTTTGTATTTGTGAGCAAAAATTTGAACTTTATTCTTGGCTCATTTGCACGAAAGTGATTTGGGTGTAGGATTCAAGTTGTCATATTTTGCCTATACTTGATATCCATCTTATATCTGACGCTTCTAATTTCACACAACACAGGTCCTCCATCGAGAACACATTAGTAGATGAGAAAACCGAAGAAATATATTGACTCTTTGACTTTGTTGTTCATGTAAACAACATCAACCATACACAGGAGAAAAAACAACATATCGCCCATTTGCTTTATATAGATGAATAAACTTGGCTTTAGGCCTTTCGAATCATATTCTTTGAACTGATTGATTAGTCTTATTGATCATATTGGATTTGATTTATAATTTTGTTGGTTTTTCGCCCTTACTATGCTCTTGGAACCTGTTTAGTTAATGAAAAAAAATTGATAGGAAATGGAAGATTCTTTGCCATGTTCGATTTGTGGAGGAACTGAAAACACATTTTGTTTAGTTTTTCATTTATACACCTAAATTAAAAATATGCAATAAAAAATTTAATTAATGCAGGTCCTGGTATTTTTAATTGTTAATAAGGCTAGATTTGTCATAGAAATTGTTGATACCAAATATGAATTGGGCCTGCCCAAAAAAGCTCAAAAACAAAGTTCGCAACTTAAGGAAGTGGATGGGCTCAAAAGGCCAAAAACAAGGCCCAAAAACCTCTTAATACTCATGAGGTCGGGCCTTAAGGACAACATGTGGAATAAATTGCCCACAGCGCTTCTAGCGCCTGCGTGCTTCGCCTTAGAAGCCCACGTGTTGCTCCATTAAAGCACTTTCACTTATTTGTCATGGCAAAAGGTAAGGGCAAGATGAAGATTGTTACTATTCACGTAAATAGCGGCAGCCCTTGCAAAATGCTTGTTATATTTCCACCCATTGCCATGAAAAATGGTAAATACTATTCACTTTAACCTTTTTTTTTTTTTTTTTTACTTAAACGATTAATTTGGAGAAGATTTTCGATTGCCACGTGTCAATATTTATTATAAAAATTAGAATGAATTTTTTGGATAAGATTTTTTGTATGAGATTTTCACATGGGATTAATTGATTTATATGTATGAAATTAATCTATATATATAAAGCAAAAGACAGAGAATGATGAAACATTCAAAATATCAGAAAATGCCATTGGTTAATTCAAATATTAAGAATTGAAATTATTAATTAAATGAGGATAATATTGTAGGGTTTAGGATTGAAATTATTAATCAAAATTTTTCATATTAAAAAAAATTAAAATTAAAAACAAAATAAGATAATAGATTCTACTTTTACAGAACATAACTACCCATGTTATATTTTCTTAATTCTAAAAATAAAATAAAAAATAAAAAATAAAACCAATTGACAAGGGGCTAGTAATAATAAAATTGCTAGATATGTTTTTAAAAAATGTTTCTGAAATTGTTGGAATTTTTCAGATTTCTTTTCCATTTTTTTTAAAAAAATTTACGTTGCTAATGTCAGTCCTGACGTCAACTAGCCCAAGCACGAACTCAAACTCGTTTTGCCTTTAGACCTGTCCAGTTATGTGGGACCCACTAATTGCCTGAGCAACTAAAGCCCACTGAAACTCGCCCGTGGGGCTTGGGCCCCCTCTGCCCGGGTAGTTCGAATATTCCATGAAACCATGAATATTATAGTGAAAACTAGGGGTGTTTTTCGGCCGGAACGGATCGGAAACCACTGTTCCGAATTCCGTTCCGAAGCTTTTCGGAATTATCTTTTAGTTCCGAGTCCGATTCCGAAATTTCGGAATGTACTAACTCTATTCCGATGCGGAATTTTCGGCATTATCGGAATTTTCGGAAGTTAATATTTTCGGAATTTTCGGATAATAGTTTCGGCATTTTCGGATAATAATTTTGGAAATCAATAGTTCACTCTACCAACTGAATCCTCATCTATATTTTGATATGAACTTAAACCAATAAGGAATATCTCTTATCTTATAACCCTGAACAAGGAGCTGCTCTCGTTGTGAGATCAGCAACAAAAGAGAAGAATTGGATGCCCCAATGAAAACACTTTCTTATTTTTTTTCAATATTCCTTTCTAATTGGGTAGACAAGTTAACAAATTCAATTGCCCAATAATACATAAACAAGATCAAGATAAAATAAAAAAGAAAACTTACTGAATAGTGAATAATGATAGAGATTTTGGTGTAGACTTGCAGTGGTATTGCAAAAGGAAGGAGGTTAATAGTGAGATTGATGAAAACGTTTGAAGTTCCATCCTGTTTTCTTCTCTAGTGAAGAGAGAGAAGCGTCGTTTGGTTTTCCAAGAGATGGAGTGAAATCTCTTTGCTGCTTGCTGGGGTAGAAGATGAGGGGACTCTGATTTGGATCTAAAGTAAAAGGGTCTCCGCAATGACAAAATACTTTCCTCCAGCATGTTTTCTAAAAGGGTTTTATTCACTTATAAAGTTTGTGTTATTCATGTAACACCTTTGTTGAGGCCCAAAACATCTTAAGAGGGGCCCAAGCCAAATGTGTAAAAAAGAGGATTGGGCCAATTCACATAACAGAAAATCAGGCACCATTCAATCAAGATGAAGCAATCAGACAAGCCTGGATGTGTTTAGCATAGTTAAAAAGACAAATGTGGGAAATAAAGAGTCGCCTTTGATCAAATGCATAGATGTGAAAAGATGCAGAGACCATCTCTAGTTGCACGTTGTTGAACTTTCTGAATTCTGGATTTCATTGGCCAAAGGGAGTATTAGGAAAATTAAATACATATTTTCTCCCTTCTTTTTTTGCGTGGGGGTGCTGTGGCTTAGAAGTAAAACTTTTCTGCTAAAAATTCTTAATTGTAAAATTATGGATGCTTGTGTTAAGAGCCTATATGGTATATATCTTTTACATATATATATATATATATATATCATGTGAATATACTTGATAAAAAATCATGTTATATAAACTTTATCTTGGATACTACTACATACTTACTATTAGAGTTCAATCCCAATGTGTTTCTATCGCCATTTTTTAATTTTCATAATCATGATTCATGCATGAACAAGAGTTTGATACCAATTTGTATTTGATACAACATGTCAATGTCCTACCTTTTTTAAGGGTAAGTTACCTATTGATGTACCTAACTTTTTTGGTACCCCCTATTGTTTATGTTCACATTATTAAGAAAATAGTACTACATTAGCACCTTGGCAATTGATTATAAAGAAAATAAGTTTATAATTAAATGCATGACCTCATACCCCAATGAGTCCTATTCAAGAAATTGAGTTAGAATTAAAAGAAAAAAAAAAATCAATACACTACGTAATTTAGATCAATTCAAAATTGGTTGCATTACAAATTTTTTTTTTCCTTTTACTAATATTTTTAAATGTACTTAAATTTTTTTCATTATGTATGTATAATGTATATATAATGTTCGCCAATAATATCAAAGAAAACTTGTGTCTTTGGTTGGTTGTGACAGAACTATGGACAAATTAAAAATTGTGGGAATGCATTAAATGTTTTGCATATAAATTAAATATATTGATTGTTGTCTAAACTTTTGTAGGATTAATTCAAAATATTTCGGAATAAATCGAAATTTCTCGATCGGAATGTTTTTCAAATATTCAGAATTTTTAAAATCGGAATATATTAGGAATATATCGGAATGAGTTCGGAACATTTTGGAATATTTCGGATCGGAAATTTCGGAACTTTCGGAAGTTCCATGTACATTCCGAATCCGATCCAATTTTTTTCGGAAATTTCGGATTTCGGCATTTACAGAATTCGGATTTGTCGGAGCCGGATTTTTTTGGAAATATTCGGACCGGAATCGGTCGGAATCGGATTTTCCAATCCAACTTGCACCCCTAGTGAAAACTCAGCGCCTAATCCAACTGTTTAACATCTCAATCCATAACGAATTCCCTGATTTAAAGATAACAAACCAACATAATAATGCCACGTTTCACAGTCAAAACAATGATACGTGAACCAATGAACACACGCCACCTCTCATAAACAGCATGGCATCATACCAATCTCCCTTTCAAATCGGACCCTAGCCGCGACTTCGACTAGGACTCACACTTGACATAGTCCAAAACAAAGTTAGATTCCAATTTCGCTTTTTTGTTGATTAGTCTTCAAATGGATTAATATTGTTTTCTTTACGAACTCATTATTTCTAAAAGGAAGCTTTCAATTGGTCTCCTCTGATATTATAACCAATCAAAAGAAAAATAATCAACCATTAGGATTAGGATATGAGATCATGCAATTTGATTTTGTTTAAAGTTGGACTTGTGCTTGTGACACCCGATATGCAAACAAACAAGCCAAGTCATCCAAGTCTCCTTCGAAGCATGCGTTGACAACATCAGCAACGTAAGAAATTTGTAATTTAAGTGGTGAAAATGAGTTATTTATGTATCTAAAATTCCTTTCTTTCGGCATCATTTGTGTTATAAATTATTTTTTTTAAAGGAAAACAACATATTATCTACTATAAAAAAAAAAAAAAACATATTATCTGACTAAGGAAAACAACGTATATATGCAATGGTGATTGGCATCTTCGTAAAAAATTTATCTTCGCAGCTAATGGCTTCCATGGTCCATGGCCCCCGAAGCTACTTCCCAAATGATCCATGTCCCCTGTAATTGACTAGAAGGTTGATTATTTAACTAACATACCTCATTTTAGAGATAAAGAAACAAAAGAATAAATTAACAAACACAAAAAAAACACTATACTATTTAATTTCTATAAACAAACTTCAAAAAAACCTAAAACTGACAGCAAATACATTTATTTAGCTTAATTAATTAGATAAAATACCTTCATTGCCCTTTTAACATTAAATTAGTCATCAAATTTTCCTCTTTTTTATTTTTTTTATTTTTTATTTTTAATTTTTAATAAATGGCGTTCAAATCATAAAAAGTCAAGGAGGTTCACGCCCACCTCCCAGCCAATGCTGCTACGACGCCCAACATGAGCATGACTATGAGCAGAACAAATTGTTCGTCAAAATTATGGCTTCCTCTCTCTCCCCCTCTGCCTAACTTGCAGAGGTCTTGTCTATGTGTATTGAATTTTTTTCAACAACCCAAATTTGCTTTGTCGTGAATTTAAAGGCCAAAAGTAGCTTCTCAGTGGATAGATGCTCAGAGAAACAAATGCATCAAAATTAAGACTGGCATTATTTAATAGTGTGTAGTGTACTCAATCATGATTTTATTGAAGTCTATTTAATTTTAGGTGTATTCAATTTAGACTTTTTAAACTCTATTTAAATTTGGATGTATTCAATCACGAATTTAAAAGACTTCATAAAAGTTTGGGTATATTCAAAAACTCATTGATTTTAAAGGAAAGACAAAAAGTGATGGATTTCGTTTGATAATAGACTAATTTTAGGCCATCACAAAATTTTTGCTTCCCCCTAGAAATTTTGATAGATATATTATTTTTATTCTCAAGATATGATTTTACCACTTCTA
>NC_047650.1:7097027-7148863 GCF_902201215.1 Prunus dulcis | reverse complement strand
TTTTTTGATTAAGAAAAATCATAAAGATATTCAGATGCAATCGTTCCTCAAAATCAAGTTAACTGAAAAAATGGGTAACTTATATGAATCTCATGTGTATAGGAGGAAATTATTCTAAACAGAAAAGGTCTATAAAGATAAGAGAAATGTTTCATAAGTCTTTCTACCTCATACTTAATTTTGGGAATTCCAGGGAAAAATTCCCCTTTCCATTCTTCAGAATCACTACACCCACTTTCAAGATCCGATGCAGGACATGTTTGCGGACCAGCAATCTGCGTTCAAGACAAAAGGGATGAAAACAAGAAAAAATTTCTAGTGAAAAAATGTTTAAACAAGAAATATATACGTGTATATATAAGAAAATATTGTAGGTAGAGGAAGATGCTTTACCACTCCAAAGGTAACCACATTCAAACAAAGAAGATGCAACAATATCCTCCCAGCCTTCATTTTCATTGTCTCATGCAAATCCCTCTGCAATCATTTACCATAAATTACGAATACACAAATCATAATTGTATTCTGGGAAAAATCCATGATCAGTTTCACACAAAGCCTCTCTCTCTCTCTCTCTCTCACCTAGAGACCCCATACAGAAATTTAGTGAGCCCTCTGTGGAGAGCTCAGCAGACGACTGATCACCACCCATCAATTAATAAACTCACACACTTTCTATGAGAAATTTGGGGGAGACTCACAATCATAATAACACAGAGGCAAACATTTATTCAATTATAATGGATACCCATCATCAAAATCAGCACATAAAAAGATGGGTTTCCACCAAAACTTAAAATATTTGATCATCAAAGCAGAAAGCTTCAAACTTTAAAGCATCTAAAGCTTAGACTACTCACTTGTTCTAATTACCATATCCAACAGTTTCATAAAAAACAAAAGGCTTAGAGTACTGTCTACAAAAACAGAGAGGGAGAAGAAACTTACAGAAAGAGATGGGCTCAGTGCTAGAGAAACAAAGTCTCTGTATATATATATATATATATATATATATATATAAAACTGGTTTCCCAAAATAAATGCAGAATTTTAATTTCCAATTAGTTCCAAATGGGATTACATTAGCTCACCCTTATCCTTCCATAGCATCAGGACGGTTCAAACTTCCAAACCATTTGTTACATGTGTTTTGATTTACCAGTTTACCCTTCTGGTTGTCCTTATTAGAGATAATGGAACAGTGGCAAATGTGTCACTTGACAAGATGATCTTCTGCCTATGATCTCGATTCTCGAACAAAATCAGGATGCCATGCCAACAAAAACAAAAAAGTACAAGGATTATCTGAATACGTATGATAACATTACACGTGAGGAGGTAATTGTATCACAGGCAAAATTTCATTGGACAGCTGCTTTTATTTCTTGTTGGTGACCAAACAATTTGTCTTATCTTATGAGATAATGATCATTGTCTGACTCAGCGGTGACGATATCAAATTATTAATAACCAAAACAGAACGCTAATTAATTTGATGATTTTGGGGCTTATTTAGCAACAAGTTATTTTCTTTACTTTTTTTAAATTAACGGTAGGGAAGTAGGGAAGAAGTTCTATCTAGAAGAGTACGTAATCTAGGCATGGGTTTTAAAGACTCTGTTTGTTTGAATATGGCCATCATGCTTGTTAAGATTGAATGGAGATTGATCCTGGAGTCCTTGTTTCGTTGGCTTATGCGTGATAAATAATTTGTCGATCAAGGTAGGTAAGTAGCTCTTTATGGGGAGGGACGACAAGTATCTTGTACTATAATGAAATGGAGGAATGGGTTCTTATTATTTAAGTGTAGGTGACAAGTTACTAGGGATAGGTACGGTCTGGATTGGATCGGTTTCACTTTAAAATTACGGCCAAATCAATTACAATATGACGGTTTGGTTTAGTTCGATTTAGATAAAAGTTATAATGGAAACCGAACCGAATCAAACCAATTTAAGACGGATTTGTTCAGTTTGGTTCGGTCAGTTTGGGCCTAAACTCAATTCTTTTTCTTTTTGCATTTTTTTCAACATTGTTAGCCCAATTATAACCAAAAAATTCACAACTTGCTTCCTACATAAATCATTTTCTAGAGTACGAAACCATCCTAAAGCTCAAAATGTCATAAACTTCATATTTCACTAACTAATATAGCTCAATTCAAATATTCATATATAGTTATTAATTAATTAGAGTATTACACATGTAAAATAAAATATAAATAAATAAATATACACATAAACAGTCCAGTTTAGTTTAAGCCGGTTTACAAAATCTCAAAACCAAACCAAACCAAACTATATTCGGTCTGGTTTGGTTTTTAAACCGTTTGACTTTTTCTTGGTCAAAACCAAACCAAACCGGTAATTATGGCTTGGTTCGGCCGGTTTCATCAGTTCAGCCGGATTGATGCCCACCCCTACAGGTTACACACTAGAAAGATAACCCTCCATGTTTTCTTACAAAATGACTCACACTTCAAATTTATAACAAACTCTCTCTGGAGCATCTGAGGCTAAATGCCTCTTTTAATTTTCAATAACCCAGATCTACACAATCTTATCTCTCTATGTGTAACCTCTACAAAATCTGTCTCTCCCTTTGTGATCCACCCTCACCCTTTGGATGCAGTGGACAATCTTAAACACGTGTTTTTGGGTACCTCTCGGAAGATGTGTAGAGCTTTTGCTCAGGTGGTTGCTGCACCACCTCCTTCCTTTCTTAGGTTGCTTGTTCGTTTGGCTATGAGTTGTGTTTTTCCATGGCTGTTTTTCGTTTGCTTGCTACATTCATGTGGGTGCTTGGGTGGTTTCCGTCACACCCCAAAACTTGGAGTATGACATGTGTGGTGGATTAAATTGGTTATTAACTAAACATCAAGTGACTAGTATAAAAGAGAAAGAGATCACACTAAGCAAGAACAACTTAGTAAGCTGTAATTTACAAACTTAATATATCCTCAGCTACAAGTACACAAAAGGACTTGCAGTCCCCCAACACAACCACCGTAAGTAGAGTACCAAACCAACTCAGATTTACACCCCCAACAAAGTAGTTTTGCAAGTAACATAACAAGGATGTTAAAAAAAAAAAGCTGGATCATAGCAAAAACAGCCAGCAAAGCAAAGTCTCCTGGCTCAGCTCCTTAAGATAGCTCGGGGATACTAACTAATTCATCCCCTTGCTCTTGTCCTGAAATGATAAAATAGGGTGAGCTTCACAAACTCCGTAGGAATAATAAAGTGGATCCATTAAAATCAAGATTCCAACACAACGTACACTTTGAATGCATTCAAACAATTCAATGAATTAAACCAAAATCATGCGTTAGTACTACTAATAGGAAAATTAACAATATAGTGTAAGAGATAAAGTATGGGAGTTCCTTCTTGTTTCAAATACACAACACTCAACAAATGCCTTTTCTTGATAACCCAACACCGTATTCATAAGGGCTAGTCATCGGTCACGGCAACCATCTTGAATTGTGGCCACCGAGTAGACCACAAACTAACCCTGATTAGGTTTGGGTTCTTTCACCCTAGGGAGACACAATCCCTTATTATTCCATTCCTTAGGTCTGACCTTCTCAAAACACTTTAAAACTCACAACAGTTCAGATTACTCCTTTCTCCAAAACCTTTTTTCCTCCCAAGCCTTTGAAGTACTTTCTTTGATCAAAACCATATTAAACTTGGTCTCATAAAACACAAACCAATACCACAGTTTTCAAAAACTTCATACAAAGCACAATCATCTTGAAAAGTAGATATAATACACATATAGGGTCAAACTAAATGTATTGCGGAATTAGAATCAAAATAATAACAAATCCTTTATTACCCCTGCCTCAGAAGTTTACAAACAGCTGCAAGTAACACCAAATAGCAAATCAGACCCAAAGCTCTTTCTTGTTTCCCTCCAACCCAATCACATGTCCTGAAGTTATGGATGAGAGAAGGATAGGTTTTTCTGAAAGTGTAAGAGAAAAGAGAAGATAAGTGGAGCAGTTTCTATGCCAAGAAGAAGAGAATGGTGCAAATGAAGAGAGAGAAAGGATTCCAGCATTATAAGAAGCAAATAGCTCAAGAGTTTCAAAAATTATTCTCACCTCCTCAAATCTTTCCTACCATGAGCTGCTTGATAAATAAACATGACACCAAACCAAGTAGGTGACAAAGATGGAGTTTCGAGCATTTCATAACTTAATCACATAGGGGATTAGAGTTGGCTTTTGACCACATTAAAATATACTTATAAGCAAACATCTCAATCATGGAATTGTAAAACTGAAACAAAAACTCAATGAAACTTAGAGCATCTCCGAGGCAAATGTTATATCCAACGTGGCACTTTTAACATGTTGAAAAAACAGTTGAGATTCACTCCAACCGAAATGTTAAATCCTACACATGGTGGAATGGAATAACATTTCTCTCTCCTACTGTTATTTTTGGTTGTTTGACTTTGTGATGTTATTTTGTTATTTTATTATTTTATTATTATTTTTTAATTAATGTGCTTAGAAACTAATAAACCAATAAACACCGTAATAAAATAATATTTTAATTTGACATATCGGGTGGAATGTAAAACTCTATTATATGTCAAATTGCCAGATCAAATTCAAATTTAATGTTTGATATTTGATATCTCCCTTGGGGATGCTCTTAGTATATAACACACTCAAATAGAAATTAAGCAAATAGAATGCATGAGCAATATAGTAGTAGTCATGTTACCAAAAACAAGATATGCATAAATCTCTCTAATAGGATTTTATTGAGCTTACATTATGTACCCTATTCTATTTTTTCAAGTTTATTGAAACTTGCTTTCATGCCCAAGAAAAATTTATGACAAACAATAAGGGGTTTGTAACTCAGGTGGTTAAGAATTTTTACTCATGCACTTGAAGTCCTAGGTTCGATTTTCCCTTCTTCTAATATTGCTTGTATAAAAAAATGTATATACTTATAACAAAGGCCCTCAGAAGCTCCTAACATGGCTAGATAGTTGTAATTGGGCATAAATTCAAAGCTTATTTGTGTGGGTTCGAGAAATCCCATTTGGCCCACTTGTTTAGTGGCTTAGGGTTTTGAAGTTAGCCATCTGTTCATGTATATAAGTATTTATTATCATTTTATGGTGTGTGTGCCTCAACATTTGGTAAGAAAAACTCTCTCTTTTGTTTGGGTGGAGATCACCATTTGGAAACATTTGAGAGAGCTAGAAGCATCTAAAGCGAAGGCAGTGTGACTCACATCATTTGTAATTGACCAAAATCTCTTCTTTTCTTTTTTTGGATGAGTACCACACTATCTCTTATTTCTCTTTGGTTGATTGTTTGTTGTAGCATTTTGTGAGAAAATATCATTTTCCTCTTTTGTTTCAGCCACTGCAAATTTATTGTTGTTCTCCTTTTGATCTTTGTATTTGTGAGCAAAAATTTGAACTTTATTCTTGGCTCATTTGCACGAAAGTGATTTGGGTGTAGGATTCAAGTTGTCATATTTTGCCTATACTTGATATCCATCTTATATCTGACGCTTCTAATTTCACACAACACAGGTCCTCCATCGAGAACACATTAGTAGATGAGAAAACCGAAGAAATATATTGACTCTTTGACTTTGTTGTTCATGTAAACAACATCAACCATACACAGGAGAAAAAACAACATATCGCCCATTTGCTTTATATAGATGAATAAACTTGGCTTTAGGCCTTTCGAATCATATTCTTTGAACTGATTGATTAGTCTTATTGATCATATTGGATTTGATTTATAATTTTGTTGGTTTTTCGCCCTTACTATGCTCTTGGAACCTGTTTAGTTAATGAAAAAAAATTGATAGGAAATGGAAGATTCTTTGCCATGTTCGATTTGTGGAGGAACTGAAAACACATTTTGTTTAGTTTTTCATTTATACACCTAAATTAAAAATATGCAATAAAAAATTTAATTAATGCAGGTCCTGGTATTTTTAATTGTTAATAAGGCTAGATTTGTCATAGAAATTGTTGATACCAAATATGAATTGGGCCTGCCCAAAAAAGCTCAAAAACAAAGTTCGCAACTTAAGGAAGTGGATGGGCTCAAAAGGCCAAAAACAAGGCCCAAAAACCTCTTAATACTCATGAGGTCGGGCCTTAAGGACAACATGTGGAATAAATTGCCCACAGCGCTTCTAGCGCCTGCGTGCTTCGCCTTAGAAGCCCACGTGTTGCTCCATTAAAGCACTTTCACTTATTTGTCATGGCAAAAGGTAAGGGCAAGATGAAGATTGTTACTATTCACGTAAATAGCGGCAGCCCTTGCAAAATGCTTGTTATATTTCCACCCATTGCCATGAAAAATGGTAAATACTATTCACTTTAACCTTTTTTTTTTTTTTTTTTACTTAAACGATTAATTTGGAGAAGATTTTCGATTGCCACGTGTCAATATTTATTATAAAAATTAGAATGAATTTTTTGGATAAGATTTTTTGTATGAGATTTTCACATGGGATTAATTGATTTATATGTATGAAATTAATCTATATATATAAAGCAAAAGACAGAGAATGATGAAACATTCAAAATATCAGAAAATGCCATTGGTTAATTCAAATATTAAGAATTGAAATTATTAATTAAATGAGGATAATATTGTAGGGTTTAGGATTGAAATTATTAATCAAAATTTTTCATATTAAAAAAAATTAAAATTAAAAACAAAATAAGATAATAGATTCTACTTTTACAGAACATAACTACCCATGTTATATTTTCTTAATTCTAAAAATAAAATAAAAAATAAAAAATAAAACCAATTGACAAGGGGCTAGTAATAATAAAATTGCTAGATATGTTTTTAAAAAATGTTTCTGAAATTGTTGGAATTTTTCAGATTTCTTTTCCATTTTTTTTAAAAAAATTTACGTTGCTAATGTCAGTCCTGACGTCAACTAGCCCAAGCACGAACTCAAACTCGTTTTGCCTTTAGACCTGTCCAGTTATGTGGGACCCACTAATTGCCTGAGCAACTAAAGCCCACTGAAACTCGCCCGTGGGGCTTGGGCCCCCTCTGCCCGGGTAGTTCGAATATTCCATGAAACCATGAATATTATAGTGAAAACTAGGGGTGTTTTTCGGCCGGAACGGATCGGAAACCACTGTTCCGAATTCCGTTCCGAAGCTTTTCGGAATTATCTTTTAGTTCCGAGTCCGATTCCGAAATTTCGGAATGTACTAACTCTATTCCGATGCGGAATTTTCGGCATTATCGGAATTTTCGGAAGTTAATATTTTCGGAATTTTCGGATAATAGTTTCGGCATTTTCGGATAATAATTTTGGAAATCAATAGTTCACTCTACCAACTGAATCCTCATCTATATTTTGATATGAACTTAAACCAATAAGGAATATCTCTTATCTTATAACCCTGAACAAGGAGCTGCTCTCGTTGTGAGATCAGCAACAAAAGAGAAGAATTGGATGCCCCAATGAAAACACTTTCTTATTTTTTTTCAATATTCCTTTCTAATTGGGTAGACAAGTTAACAAATTCAATTGCCCAATAATACATAAACAAGATCAAGATAAAATAAAAAAGAAAACTTACTGAATAGTGAATAATGATAGAGATTTTGGTGTAGACTTGCAGTGGTATTGCAAAAGGAAGGAGGTTAATAGTGAGATTGATGAAAACGTTTGAAGTTCCATCTTGTTTTCTTCTCTAGTGAAGAAAGAGAAGAGTCGTTTGGTTTTCCAAGAGATGGAGTGAAATCTCTTTGTTGCTTGCTGGGGGAGAATATTAGCGGACTCTGATTTGGATCTAAAGTAAACTCTTTCACCTTATCTTTTAAAAATAAAAATAAAAATTTCTCGTGAATATACTCGTGAATATATTTGCCTGAATGAGATATTTATGGCAATTGGCCATCATTATTTTGGCCATCACGAATTACTGTTATTGATTAAACAAATATCTACAAATATAATATAATATTATATTATATTATATTATAAACTTTATCTTGTGAATATATTTGATTATAATATTATAATATTATATTATATTATATCTCATGTGAATATATTTGATAAAAAATAATGTAATATAAACTTTATCTTGGATACTACTACATACTTACTATTAGGGTTCAATCCCAATGTGTTTCTATGATCATCGCTATTTTTTAATTTTCATAATCATGATTCATGCATGAACAAGAGTTTGATACCAATTTGTATTTGATACAACATGTCAATGTCCTACCTTTTTTAAGGGTAAGTTACCTATTGATGTACCTAACTTTTTTGTAACCCCCTATTGTTTATGTTCACATTATTAAGAAAATAGTACTACATTAGCACCTTGGCAATTGATTATAAAGAAAATAAGTTTATAATTAAATGCATGACCTCATACCCCAATGAGTCCTATTCAAGAAATTGAGTTAGAATTAAAAGAAAAAAAAAAATCAATACACTACGTAATTTAGATCAATTCAAAATTGGTTGCATTACAAATTTTTTTTTTCCTTTTACTAATATTTTTAAATGTACTTAAATTTTTTTCATTATGTATGTATAATGTATATATAATGTTCGCCAATAATATCAAAGAAAACTTGTGTCTTTGGTTGGTTGTGACAGAACTATGGACAAATTAAAAATTGTGGGAATGCATTAAATGTTTTGCATATAAATTAAATATATTGATTGTTGTCTAAACTTTTATAGGATTAATTCAAAATATTTCGGAATAAATCGGAATTTATCGATTGGAATGTTTTTCAAATATTCGGAATTTTTAAAATCAGAATATATTAGGAATATATCGGAATTATTGGATCGGAATGAGTTCGGAACATTTTGGAATATTTCGGATCGGAAATTTTGGAAATTTCGGAAGTTCCATGTACATTCCGAATCTGATCCAATTTTTTTCGGAAATTTCGGATTTCGGCATTTACGGAATTCTGATTTGTCGGAGCCGGATTTTTTTGGAAATATTCGGACCGGAATCGGTCGGAATCGGATTTTCCAATCCAACTTGCACCCCTAGTGAAAACTCAGCGCCTAATCCAACTGTTTAACATCTCAATCCATAACGAATTCCCTGATTTAAAGATAACAAACCAACATAATAATGCCACGTTTCACAGTCAAAACAATGATACGTGAACCAATGAACACACGCCACCTCTCATAAACAGCATGGCATCATACCAATCTCCCTTTCAAATCGGACCCTAGCGGCGACTTCGACTAGGACTCACACTTGACATAGTCCAAAACAAAGTTAGATTCCAATTTCGCTTTTTTGTTGATTAGTCTTCAAATGGATTAATATTGTTTTCTTTACGAACTCATTATTTCTAAAAGGAAGCTTTCAATTGGTCTCCTCTGATATTATAACCAATCAAAAGAAAAATAATCAACCATTAGGATTAGGATATGAGATCATGCAATTTGATTTTGTTTAAAGTTGGACTTGTGCTTGTGACACCCGATATGCAAACAAACAAGCCAAGTCATCCAAGTCTCCTTCGAAGCATGCGTTGACAACATCAGCAACGTAAGGAATTTGTAATTTAAGTGGTGAAAATGAGTTATTTATGCATCTAAAATCCCCCTCTTTCAGCATCATTTGTGTTATAAATTATTTTTTTTTAAAAGGAAAACAACATATTATCTACTATAAAAAAAACAACATATTATCTGACTAAGGAAAACAACGTATATACGCAATGGTGATTGGCATCTTCGTAAAAAATTTATCTTCGCAGCTAATGGCTTCCATGGTCCATGGCCCCCGAAGCTACTTCCCAAATGATCCATGTCCCCTGTAATTGACTAGAAGGTTGATTATTTAACTAACATACCTCATTTTAGAGATAAAGAAACAAAAGAATAAATTAACAAACACAAAAAAAACACTATACTATTTAATTTCTATAAACAAACTTCAAAAAAACCTAAAACTGACAGCAAATACATTTATTTAGCTTAATTAATTAGATAAAATACCTTCATTGCCCTTTTAACATTAAATTAGTCATCAAATTTTCCTCTTTTTATTATTTTTTTATTTTTTATTTATTTTTTAATAAATGGCGTTCAAATCATAAAAAGTCAAGGAGGTTCACGCCCACCTCCCAGCCAATGCTGCTACGACGCCCAACATGAGCATGACTATGAGCAGAACAAATTGTTCGTCAAAATTATGGCTTCCTCTCTCTCTCCCCCTCTGCCTAATTTGCAGAGGTCTTGTCTATGTGTATTGAATTTTTTTCAACAACCTAAATTTGCTTTGTCGTGAATTTAAAGGCCAAAAGTAGCTTCTCAGTGGATAGATGCTCAGATAAACAAATGCATCAAAATTAAGACTGGCATTATTTAATAGTGTGTAGTGTACTCAATCATGATTTTATTGAAGTCTATTTAATTTTAGGTGTATTCAATTTAGACTTTTTAAACTCTATTTAAATTTGGATGTATTCAATCACGAATTTAAAAGACTTCATAAAAGTTTGGGTATATTCAAAAACTCATTGATTTTAAAGGAAAGACAAAAAGTGATGGATTTCGTTTGATAATAGACTAATTTTAGGCCATCACAAAATTTTTGCTTCCCCCTAGAAATTTTGATAGATATATTATTTTTATTCTCAAGATATGATTTTACCACTTCTACTACTACCATCTTATCATGACTATCATCATAGTCGCCCCGCCGCCACCACCACAATCATTGTCGTCGCACCCCCTCCAGCACCACCACCACCCACCGCTGCCCCCACTACTAGCCCCACTATCAACACCTCCACCACCACCGCCACCACCGCCACCACCCTTACCACCACCTCCACCACCACTACAACTCCCACTATCAGCCCCACCATCATCACCACCACAGCCACTGCCACTGACACCGCCACCGCCACCACCTCCACCACCTCACTCCCACCACCACCATCACTATCACCCCCACCTCCTCCACTACCTCACTCACACCGAAACCACCACTTCCACCCCCACCTCATCCACCACTACCTCCCCCACAAACTACCATCACCATCACCACCATCCCATCACTATAAACTCCATTAAAATCAATTAAACTCCATCAACTTTATAACTCTTTTAATATCATTTAAAATCTAAATTGAATACACCCTCCTAAAATTCCCATGAAAACAAGACTATACCTATCATGATTTTGACAAATCTTTCACCGTATGATAATTCTAAAGACCCTCATCAAAGCTTCATCAGCGAAACTCCCACGGTTGGAATAGGCTTAGAGTGCATGCAGCATCATGATCAGCCAATATTCTAGTTAAGGTCAACGAAAAGGAAAATGAGACCATAGCTCATAGCCTCATACCTCAAGATATTACGTGTTGGAGGTCTGAGGCTACTGATCAAACATTATTACTGAGTCTTAGGCTTGTGGGGATGTGCTTGATGTGAAGTTGGGTAGGCAGATACATGCGCATATGATTTTTGTTGGCGAGTTTGCGGCGGATTTGTATGTAGGAAACATCATGATTGATATACATGTGAATGTGGTTTTTTGGGATTGTGGGCGCATGGTGTTTGATGAAATGCCTAATAGGGTTGTGGTTTCTTGGATATAGTTAATTGTTGCTTATACTAAGGTTGGGGATATGGGATCAGCTCGGGAATTGTTTGAGGGGGCATGGATGGCAATAATTTCTGGTTATGCCATATTAATTAAAAATAAGATATTAACATACATATAAAGTGTATTAATAGTTATAAAAAGTGTATTAACAGTCATAGAATGTGTATTAACAGTTATGAGAAATGTATTGATATAGAGCTTGGGTTGCGTGATTGATCTGTGTATTAACAGTCACGACGACTCCTTGGATTGCGTGATTGATCGATTTTTCCCGTTATTAATTTTTTTTAGGCTTATGTACTATAGTACCCCCAGAATTCAATCAAATCTCACTTTACCCCCTCAAAGTTAAAGTGGCCCCTCAACCCTCCTTGACCATGATTTTGTATTCCACTTTACCCCTTACCCTTAACGACATTCAAAAAACTGTAAAAAATGTTGACGTGGCAGGGTCATTATGGTAAAAGCAACAACGGTAGCCAATTTTTGAGCGTAGTCAACTTCCTATGTGGCATAGTGGACCCCACATGCTTTTAAAATCCAAATCTAAGCAACTCAGTTTGTAGATTTGTCCAAAAGATGAAGCTTCTTAATCGAAATAACTTGGGGATTAGGGTTTGGAGTGTGTAATCGGAGAGAGAGAGAGACTCAGTTTGTAGATTTGTCCAAAAGATGAAGCTTCTTAATCGAAATAACTTGGGCATTAGGGTTTGGAGTGTGTAATCGGAGAGAGAGAGAGAGAGAGAGTCGAAAATCTAAGGATTGAATATTGCAGAAGAATCAAAGAAAAAGAATCGAAATCTTGGGAGAAGTGAGAATATTAGAGAAATTGAAAAGGACAATGACGGTGCCAAGAGAGAAAGGAGGTTCTCAACTCGAGTACGGTAAGTGGCCCTTCTATTTTGAAATGGAATAGACGAAAGCGAGAGATTTACAGAGTGTGGTCCAAGTTCAAGCTTCTTTATTGTCTGCTTGCTTTGTTAGGTCGGGTACAAAGGTGTCTTCTGGACTACATAAATTTGTTACAGATATATGAGTATGCAAAAGAGCTTGGCTACTAATAAGTCCATAATTTACACAGTTATGTACTCTTTATACTTAGTTTTTGTAGGAGAATTTGATTTAAAAAAGACTTATTACTTTATTTTCTCAATTTTCTGCTTTCCAGAGCAAGTAATTAGTTTTCAACGGAAATATAACTTTTTGGTGGAGTTTTTGTACAAGACCAGTTAGAGATGAAAGCTAAGATCTTGAAGATGATTGTGGAATTTTTCTAGAATTTTCGGAGCAGCCAATGAGAGCAGTCTTTGAAGTTAAGTCAGCATAAGGTGGAATCCTGTCAAAACTATACTTTTGTGGAAGAATGATTATTTGAAGACTTTTCTGATTTTTCCTCAAGGCGTGCGATATAGACACATCTGAGATCGCCAAATGTTCGGGAGTTCCTTTATTCAATCCTTTTCCTTCCACACCGGGTAAATCCTTAACCCTTCCCCCTCTTACTAAGACTACAGAATGTTCTTGTAAATTATGGCCAAACCGATTTCTCGATTCAATAGAAGCCCAAAGAGGTGAATAGGGTCCCATCCCAAATAACGCGAGATTAAAAAAAAGATTGGTTAGCAGAGTAAGGGGGGGTAGGGGGTCGAACTAGAGAGTATATGTGTTGAGCGACCAAGGATGTAATAACCCCCAGGAACAAGTATAAAGAAATACTTTGAATCTTCATCAATCTTCCTAGAAAGATAAGACAAACGCCTAAAATTACATATATTTTTTTAATTTTCTTGGAAGAGGAATGACCCCAAACGTGCTTGCAAAGAAACTGATGTGTTATCCCAATCAAAGTAGGAAGATGAGTCAACTACTTACCTGTAAGAACCCAAAACAAAATATCTAAAAAGAAAGAAATATCTAGAAAGGTAAGGAAAATATCTTTTAGCAAAATGACCAAATTGCCCTCGCATATTTTAATGGGGGAAAATTTGGCTTTTTGATCGAGAAAGAATTTGGGAATTTCGCTTGCGCCATTGCGTAGAGTGCGGCGAAAGGAGTTCGTAGACACGGAGTAGACCCGAATCGGAGCCGTAACGAAGAAGATATGGTCTAAAAACCGCGAGGGGCAAAATGGTAATTTGGTCAAAAAGTCAGATTTTTATAGCCCTCTCTCTCTTCTCCCCCGTCAGCTCATTCTCTCTCCTCCCGCAGCAACCCTCCCGCGACCTTCCTCCCTTCCCGACGTCGCACCGGCCGCCTCGCTTGAAGCTGATCTCCGAGACTGGTGCCAAACGAACCAGCACACGACGGCCGACATTTCCCGACCCACCTCCGCCGCTGCCGTGGTCAGAATCGGCCGAAATCTGCCATGGAAGCCGACGGTTCGTCCGAATGCCACCCGAACTTCCAGTTCGAATATCTCCCTCATTTCTTCACCAAATCTTTCGAGTGAGGTATGGATCTTCACCTATTTTTCATGCTCTAACTGATGGTAGGCTGGGCTTTGATCGATTTCATCTCTAGATCACTCGATTTTCGACTTGAAGTTTAGCCGAAACTTTGGCCCTTCGAAACTACTGTTTCCGGCCACTTTTTGGGGGTAGTCCAAGAACAAAAGTGACTCCAAATGGGGTGTTTTACCTAGGGTAGGAGTTTGGAGTCTCGGTTCCACGATTTTTCGGCACACCCGAATCGCTTTGGACACCCGACCTGCCCCGCGCGTGTGGCAGCGCGTGGGCCAGGGTGGTGGCATGGCTCTGGCCAGTTTTCAGGTCCTCATGTCGTCACGAGCGCGTGGGATTTTGCGGATCTCAATTCGGAGTCCGTTTGAGCCCCGAACGGATTTTCCATATCGCGCGATCCGTGAGTGCAGTGTCGTGTGATCGTTGGATCGCGCTGAATTTTGGATAGGTCGGTCTACGTGACTTCAGGATCGCGTAGGATTCGACGGATTGCGAATTGGAGTCCCGGATACTCCGGAATCGCGAACCCTGGGGCTAGGGTTAGGGTTTTAAGCGATAACGCGATTTTGGCCAATCCGACTGTCTGTTTCGGGCCAAATTCGCAGAACATGGTTCCCGTCCGATGAGAAATCTTCAGGGAAGTCCAGATTGGCCATCGGAGATCGTGGACCCCACGGATCCCGGGTTGGCCGATCTGACAGTTATCGCTTAGCTGAGTAGCGGACCTCCCAAAAACTGGTCCAACTGTCTGAAAAAGCTAATGTGGGTATAGGAGTAATTTGAGTTGAAAAGCACGTATTTTTAGGAGCTGGGGGCAGGGTGTTTAGTTGAATTTCGTTTTATTCAGCAGTTTATTAATTTAATCTTTCGGGGTAATCAGGCACCAGGAGCTCGGCAAGAGTGCAAAAGAGACCTTCGAGGGGTCGAAGTAGCTCGGACCATCTGTGAGTGGACCTTCTTTCCTAAATCAGATTTCATAAATGTTTTGATGTGTTTATATATAAATAAGTTCTATAAATGAGTTTATATTGATTTTATATAAATAAGTTTTCAGAATGAGTTTATTTGAATAAGTTTCTTTATTTAGTCTTTGAGTAAGTTTTATTACGATTTTGAACATGATCAGTACAGTAACAGTTCTATAAGTCGGTGCTGCTTATTTACCAGTTATAGAAACAGAGTTTGAATTTCGAATCAGTTGAGACCGCAGCACGACTTGAGTTTTACAGTTATTCTTCAGATAGTTTTTTTTTAAAGGAATTTATTTTAAAACCACCTCGTACCCGTTTTCTTTGGTGATTACCCAGAGTTGGACCGATGTCTACGGACATCCAGTCTGATTATAGTTCAGTCAGTGCACTTGACTTGCCTCACGAGTTTCGGGGACGCCCGGACCGTGAGTGCCAGGATTTGCGGCTCGGCAGACTTGGTGTCCCGAGACCTGCCAGGATTGCGGCTCGGCTGACTCTGTGTCCCCGAGACCTGCCAGGATTGCGGATCAGACTGACTACGGTCCCCTGCATCCTGCCAGAGCAACTCGAGCTGACTTGGTGTCATCGAGGAATCTGCCGGCGGGACAGGCTAATCATAGTCCCCTGATTTCGCCAGTTTGCGGCTCGGGTAGCCTGTGTGACGCCCGAGACCTGCCAGGGAATTGACGGATCTGATAGGGGTACAAATTGGGGGTATTTTCAAAGGATTTTGAGTTTCTTTTATTTAATTATGATTTTCAGTTATTTTATAACAGCTTTTCTGATTTTTCAGGCATAGATACCTTTATATTTGTTCAGTATGCAAGGTTTGAGTACAGAGTTTTTATACACGTTTGATTTCAGCACTTTTATGAAAGCTTTGATTTCAGTGGTTTTGTATGAAACTTTCGAGCTTGAATATGACTGATATAGAATGCCTTGAGTTGAATATGCTTGATGTAGAGAGTACGTTTTCAGTATTATTTAGCTAAATTTCTTTTTACAATGGGGGATATTATGATTATGAAAATTGTTTTGAAGAACATTATTTTTGTCCACTCACATTTCCAACCTGTTTTTCGCCCCCAGGCCATAGAAGTACGCGGGATCCACCACCGGGCCAGTCATAGCTTCCGCACCACCAAGTAAGGTAGAGTTGTAGAAAATCCTTTAAACCTTGAGAACTTGAGAATATGCTCTGATATCCAGTTGAAAATTTGGAGATTAGAATTGAATCGATTACTGAAACATTCTGGCTGTTGGGTGAAATATTTGAGATTGTTTGACAGATGAAAAATTTTGGGATTGGCCAAAATACAGAGGAGACTCTGCCGAATTTTCGGCAGAAGTCTAAGGCAATTTAAGGAGAAATTGAAGTAAGAAGGGTAAAAAGGTCATTTGTGCCCGACATTCGCCAAGTGTCGGACACGTACAGGACTTGGTTCGAATTCCAAAGTGGAAATTGGGTCGGGTCCTGTCATTACCCATTTTGAATTTATGTTTTAACTAGGTTTTTCTTTATTTTTGGGATGTTGTAAAAGCCCAGCTAAGGTAAGAATAGACTTGTGGTATTTTATTTAAGCATGAGAAACAACTTCTTTGGGGTCATGCAAAGATTGGGAGAAATGGGAGAGGCTAGAAGAGTACTGCAATCAGCTAAGTTTTATTTTGGAAGAATGATTATTTGAAGACTTTCCTAATTTTTTTCTCAAGGCGTGCGATATATGGCTGGAAAGATAAGACAAACATCTATAATTTACATATTTGTTCCTGAATTTATTGGAGGAGGAACGACCCCAAACATGCATGCAAAGAAACTGACGTGTTATTCCAATCAAAATAGGAAAATGAGTCAATTACTTACCCATTTTGGATTTATGTTTTAATTAGGTTCTTCTTTATTTTTGGGCTATTGTAAAAGCCCAACTAGGGTAGAAATAGACATGTAGTGTTTTATTTAAGCATGAGAAACAACTCCTTTGGGGTCACACAAAGACTAGGAGAAATTGGAGAAGCCAGAAGAGTACCGCAATTGACTAAGTTTTATTTTTTCTTCCTCATGTTTTTGCTTATACCAAATTCTATGATTATGTGTAATTAATTTTCTGTTTCTAAGGCATGATGTAGTCCTAGTGTGATAATTTAGTTTTCTTATTTTACCTATCTATTGATTGCCGTTTGATGTTGGATTCTTAATCACTGTGCTTAATAACTTGGTTGATTATCTTGATGCTTGATCACTGTCTACACTTTTAATTGAGTTAATCGGATGCAAATTAGAGTAAATACCTTAATTTGAGGCTTGCTTCTTGTGATTAGGATTTGTAATTCGCCTAGGGTAAATAACATACTCCTAGGGTTTACATGCTTGTTGGAAGTTTTAACTAATCTTAATGTGTTTCTATGTGTTGATATTTAACCTAAATACCATAGGCGAATTGCATATAGGAATATACGAGTTAGCCTAAATACCATAGGTAATTCATGAAAAAGGAAAACTAAGTGGCGACATCGAATGGTTAGTTAATAAGTAGGTGAATAAGAGGCTAAATCGGATTACTAGTGGTGAATTCATTGTCCTAGTGCGTTTATCAATTTGAATTTCTCATCTTGTGTTTTGTGACTTTCTACTTGTTTTGTCTTTAATTTCGTTGTTAATTAAATCATTTTTTCAAAAACCCCTTTTGTGTTTACGTGAGTATGCTACGTGTTTAATTTCTTGTTTATATAATTAAAGTAGTTCAAGTATTTTGTGAAGTAAATTAGGTTAGACTAGTTGGAAGTTGAACTCAATCCTCGTTGGAATGACCTCATATTTGCCATACTAAATTACGATTGACATTGTGAGTATAATTTGTGTCTAGACTAATCATTATAATCTCTATTTTTCAGGTTGTCTAAAATTCAGAACACATTTTTGGCGCCTTTGTCTGGAATTGTCTTCATCAACTACGATTTAGTTCATATATGTATATTTTATGAGGTTCCGTTGAAAATATAAACGAGAAGAGTGACAAAAATGTTGGGGAACAACAATTAGTGTAAGAGGAAGCAGTGGAACGAGCACAACCTGCTCGAGCTATGAAAGAGTACTCCATCCCAACTTTTTCCAACCCTCCATCATGTATTGTAGTACTAGAAGTCAAAGCAAATTCATTAGAACTCAAGTTCGGAATGATTCACTTGTTAACATCTTTCTATGGCAAGTTGAACGAAGATCCTAACATGCATATTTGGAAATTTTTCGACATTTGTGACACCATCAAGATCCTAAATGTCTCTGATGAAGTGGTTAGGCTGAAATTGTTCACGTTGTCATTAAAGGATAGAGCCAAAGCTTGGCTTCACTCACTACTAGCTGAATCCATTAATTCATGGGAGGGATTAGCACAAAAATTTATCCTGAAATTTTTTCCTGCGCATAAATGAATCAGCTGAGAAGAGATATCATGCGTTTTACTCAAGGAGAACAAGAGCCATTCTATGAAGCTTGGGAAAGATTTAGAGAGTTGCTGCAAAAAATGCCCTTATCATGGCATTATTGATTGGATGCAGATGCACTTCTTTTATGAAGGACTTATGGCTGCAAACAAACAAATGGTTGACTTTGTATGTGGAGGTGCATTGATGGAGAAGACACCTCAAGAAGCATTTAATCAATTTGATTTGCTTGCCAATAATAATCAACAATGGGGCAGTGAGCGGACATAGAAGGTAGGAATTCATGAAGTCGACACAAACACTAGGGTTGCTGCTCAAATTTCAAGCCTTGAGAAAAAACTTGAAACTCTTATGCATGCTGTTATTGCACCTTCCCCACAGCAAGTTTGCGCCATTTGTTCTGACCTAACTCATCTAATGGAACTTTGTCCATCTACTACGCAAGGTTTTGAGCAAGTTCACCAAGTTAATTCGTTTCAACAACCTTGGAATGATCCATATTTGAACACTTATAAGCTGGAT
This sequence comes from Prunus dulcis, assembly GCF_902201215.1. NCBI lineage: Eukaryota > Viridiplantae > Streptophyta > Magnoliopsida > Rosales > Rosaceae > Prunus > Prunus dulcis. Next base: position 7,129,824 of record NC_047650.1, on the reverse strand, counting down.
GGTTACATAAGCTGGAGTGGCGTAACCATCCAAATTTTTCATGGAGCAACCAACGACAATAAGCTAGTTCTAGCCATCCCTTCCAGCAGCAAATGCAATCTTCGAGTGAGCCTAAGAAACCGGCATTGGATGACTTAATTGCTCAGTTTGTACAAACTTCACAACAAAATCAGAATACTATGCAAGCGTCCATCACTAAGTTAGAAACTCAAGTAGGCTAGCTCGTAACTATTGTGCATGAGAGGACGCAAGACACATTCCTAAGCCAACCCGGAATTAATCCTCGAAATGTTGAGCATGTCAAGTCCATTAGAACTCTGAGAAGTGGCAAGTTATATGATAGACGAGAAGAAGCCACGACAAGTGCTGGAAAAGAAAAGGAAGGTACAGAAGAAACTAAAAGACTACTTCCAGCACCTACCCAAGGCAAACTAGGTGATTCCGAAATAACCACTAATGATGATCAAATCGCCCCTATAAAAGAAAGGATTTATGTTCCCCCACTTCAATTTCCAGCAGCCCAACGAGTTCATAAACAAAAGAAAGATCAAATGGATATTTTTGGAGATGTTCAAAAAGGTCCATATCAATATTCCATTGTTGGACACCATCAAACAATTTCCTTCTTATCCAAATTTTTTGAAAGATGCATGTACAACAATAGGAAATTCGCAGCGTATGAGAAAGTGTTGTTAATTGAAGAGTGTAGCGCGGTGTTGCTCAAGAAATTGCCTCCAAAACTTAAGGACTAAGGGAGTTTTACAATTTTGTATATTATTGGTGATGTTCAATTTGATAAAGCATTTTCAGATTTAAGCTCAAGCATTAACCTTATGCCTGTTTTTCCCCCGCTGCATTCAAACAAAATTTCCATCACAATCTCATAATTTATTGTCCAAATTTTGATAAAATAGTAAAAATCCTCTGACTTTGGACACACAAAGAACCTCCGAAGTAGGTTGAACTCTGTACAAGAAGTCTGCAGTTGAGCAAGCCTCCCACAGTAGCAATGAGGTGTAGTAACGGCTAGCTCTTCTCCTCGTGGAGGTTCTTTCCTCATCTTCACACCCTTTAATCGAAGAAAGATGGAATTATTTTTTTTTCTCTAGGTATAGAACCTTAAATCCTTCAAATGGTGGTAAGTAATTTTTCTGGGTTCAGAAACCCTTTTATCGAAGAAGAAGAGAGCTAATTGTTAACTGTGGTCCACTTCACCCTTTCAACTACTTAGATTTGGATTTTAAAAACCTGTGGTGTCCACTATGCCACGTAGGATGCTGACTACGCTCAGCAATTGGCCACTGTGGGTGTTTTTACCATAATGACCCTGTCACGTCAGCATTTTTTACGGTCTTTTGAATGATGTTAATTGTGGGGAAGAAGGGGGAGAGAGGGGGGAGGGCAGAAGGAGGTAAAGTGGAACACAAAACTACGGTCAAGGGGGTTAAGTGGGCTACTTTAACTTTGGGAATAAAGTGACATTTGACTGAAGTTTTAGGGGGTAATAAGCCTTTCTTTTATTTTGGTTTAGGTTTTCTTTTTTAAATGTGGGCTGAGCTTGTTTTAAGTGTTTTGGGATTTTTTTTGTGAGTTTTGGGGTTGGGCTTGTTTTAAGAAAATTGATGGCAATTTTGTAATTTATAGAAAGTTCGAAGCTTCTTTGTTATGTTGTAAGGGGAATGCAAAGGACCCACTAATGTACTAGTTTGGAGTATTTACTTCCTCAGGCAAGGTCCTGGGTTCAAGTCCTAGCATCCGTTTTGTGTGTGTGAGTTTAATATGCTATCACCTCTTTCAATAGGAAAGGTCCAAAAAGGGGAATGCTAGCAACCTTCTCTCAAACCTTCTCTTTTGACCTTCTCCCTTTTTCTAATGACATGTGTCACTTTACTTACACTTAAAACAATGTCATTAATACTTGAGACAAGCTAGCTTTTGTTTTCCTAATTTACCCTTATGTATTGACTTTTATGATTCTTTCAATTTATCCATAATTTTTTTTACAACTTTCTTATCATCTTGTTAAAAATTAAATAAGAAAAAAACGTCAATTTTAAAAATAAAAATAAAAATCAAACTTACAATCAATCCAATTGCCGTAGGATTAGTCTTTTAAGCAAAAAAAAAAAAATTACTAAAAAAAAAAAAAAGCAGGAAACAACCTAAAAATTAGTTCCAGGTGTCGAAAATGGATGAGAGGGTAAAAACAATTCTTGGAACACCTACATCATTCCAACGAATTCAACATCAACATACATCCAAGACCAAGGCATGTTCATACATGTTTGTTTCCACGTGAATTTGAATTTTTCACCACACGCGTGGTTCTTCATCAATATATGATACATCACTTTTAAATTAATTTTTAATAAGGTAGTAAGAAAATTGTAAGAAAATTAAAGGATAAATTGGAGAAAACATGAAAGTTAATATATTTAATAAGGGTAAGTTTGGAAAATAAAAGCTAGCTTGTCTTAAGTATTAATGACATTGTTTTAAGTGTAAAGAAAATGACACATGTCATTAGGAAAAGGGAGAATGTCCAAAAGAGAAGGTTAGATAGAAGGTTGCTAGCATTTCTCATATTGTAAATGGACTTTGGATGTGTTTCGAAAGTACATTTCATATAGATTTTTTTATAATTTGTGCCCATATATTGGGTAATGAAGCTTCCTTTTATATTTATTTTTGTTTTATTTTGTAAACGACCAATTCTAAGCTACCTATTTTTTTATTGGCTGAAATATTATCGTCATATATCACCCACAATCAATGCCGCCCTTGGACAAGGATAGGCAGTGCCACTGCCCTAGGCCCACTATCCAAAGGGGGCAAAATGTTAATTTTTATTATTATGATAAAGTGGTATATTATATTTATTATGTATAGTTTTAATATATTTTTTTTAATAAAAAAGTAACGTGAGGTCTTTCAACTCTTTTAAGCTCTAATTGATTGCAAATTTGGAATTTTTAAGTTTGTTGTTGTGGAGGGGCATTTCTCAAATTCCAAGTTATGTTGTTCTTTGTTTATTATTTGAAAGAAGGGGAGGGCATTTCTTGTATTCACCAAACTGTAGATTGGATTTGGGTTAGCCATCTTTCATCCAGTAGTTAAAGGATGCCAAGCCTTTAAAGAAGCATAAAGTTGAAGTTACACCAATCTTAGCTCAAGTTGTCATCACTATCTTTCATGTATGGCTTTCTTCAAATCATCCTGTTCTAGAGCTAAAACCATAGCGGTCCCAAAATTCAAACATAACTATCATTAAACTAAAACAAACAGCTATTAAGTTTTGGATAAAGAACTTGGTCTAGAACTGAGAATTGACATAGGAACAAGCTACAACAAAGAAAAATCTTGAATTAATTGAATTTATAAATATTGCAATAGACAAGTTAATTGAATCAATTCAAATAAGAAACTAGACAGCTGAAAACAACTCAAAATGGTCCAGCTATGACATGATACTAGTACAGAACACTTGTCACTCGAATTGATTCCATAAATTGACTAATGAAAGACAAATAAATCAAAGAAAATAAACAAGCTGAAAATCTATTGAGAAAAATGCACGCATATTGCATAAATATGAACAACTATTGAAAGCAACGTATCAGAAATTATTGTTTAGGTATCTGAAGGTAAGCCATCTGAGTCTCCTTTTTTATTGGGCAAAGAGATTATCCATAAGATGAAGGCAAACAAACAGTATAGACATGAAGCCAAAAGAAAGGTGGGAAACACTTCCTGCAACCAAACAGCCATGACAAAAAGAAAACAAGATAGACTAGAGAAAGCAAAGAGAACAAAGACAGTTATCTGAGTCTATCCACTAAATACAAAAGAATCGAGTCTGGTTAAACCAAGCTCTTGTAAAAGACATGAGTACCTTGTTTATCTTCATTTGTTCATCTTCCCCAAAAATAAAAAAGGTGAGAATCAGGCATAGGAGGGTGTGATTTTTTTATGGGGTTTGGTATTTATATCACCTACTCAAAAGTCTCACACAATACACCATTTAACGAAATACCTCAAAATCGGTAAGTTTTTTAATACCACCGTACTTTTTCTTATCTTTTAAAAGTCCTAATTGAATACCACAAGACTTGGATTGATTATTTAAAAATTTTAATTGAATACCACCAGATTTTTATTGATTACTTAAAAATCCTAATTGGATACCATTGGACTTTTAAGTTTCAAAATAATCTATTAAAATCCCAACTGAATACACCCCAAATTTCATTAGATTTCCTTGTACTGTTTCTGATTTCAAGTAGCAATGATTCCTGAAAAAACAAAAATCTAAAATCCAGAAAAGAAAAATAAATGATTGAATTGTTACAAGTATTTATCTTGTTTATGCATTAGATTTGAATGTATCAAGCGTGGCCTCTTATATTAGATTTTTATATATTGAAGTTTGAATTGATAAAATTTATTTGTCTTGAATGTTATATTTTTAATTAATTCGAACAAGTAAAATCTAAATTGAAAAATGAGAGTGAGTCTATTACTTAAGTGAAAAAAATAAATTATATATGTTGCACTGATACTCCTAACTGGAGGGGTATACTCATATTTGATACTCCAATGCTCGTATCTGATATGTCGATACTTGTATCCAATATACCGACACTCTCATCAAATTTGTGGATATTTGTATTCAATATATCGATACTCCTACTATCTTCCGATATAGTTAATTTTAAAAAGTCCATTTGTAAAGACCCAACCTCTTCTTCTTCATAGAAGCTAGGTCTTCATTTCATTTGAGAGAGAATAACCAGAAAAGAAGAAGGAACAGGAAGAAGGGATTAAAAGCTATCATATCTACCTGTGGTGAAAATGATGAATGAAGTTAGAGATTTAAGAAGTGGCTTCTCAATGTTTTAATTTTGTTTTGTTTTGCTTTTATTTTTATTTTTAATGATTTGAACAATCCTATGAAGACTTGTATTTTGAGTTTTGTTTATGTAGACTTATATTTTGTGTCTAGTTTTATGTTTTGACTTATGATGGATGATTATAACATGATGCATGCAATTTTAATTTTTGCTATTTATATTATTTTAATCACCGTATCGGTGCTGTATCCATAACCTAGTTTTAGAATTTTGCCATATCATATCGTATCGGCATATCCATACTAGTACCTATACCCGTGCAATATAATTTAAGGACCTATTTTTTTTTTACATTTACCCTACCCTAAAAAATTCTGGAACGGCCTGCTAACAATATTATTCAACTAGTTTGGTGGATCAAAAAATATTTTGATTTGAAACTAATTTAAAGCATTCTAGCAGCATGACACATGATGGAAGTTACTCTATATGGAAATTATTGGTAAAAGAGAAAAAGTGTTGTGGGGTGAGATGGAGAAAATAAGTGTGTGAACTTTAAATTATTGCATAAAGAGAAAAAGTGTTAGGGTTTTTTTTTTTTTTTGAGAAATTCTATGATTGCATTCATAATTCAGCCAAAAAAGTCACTAGCCACAAAAGGCCAATACAAACTAGCCACAAAAGGGCCATTACAATAACGGAGCGGCCTAAAGTGTTAGGGGTTTAGATGGAGAAAATAAGTGTGAACTTTAAATTATTGCAAAAAGAGAAAAAGTGTTAATGAGTGAGATGGAGAAAATAAGTGTGAACTTTAAATTGTACACGTTTCATGTGGTTAAACTTATTTAAATTTTTTTGATGTCTCACGTTTCATGTGGTTAATTATATATATTTTATTTCTTTTTGTTTTTGTTTTTGTTTTGCAGGAGTTGATGACGGTAGATTTACTTGGAAAGCGTCTTGCATTCGAAAATTTTCTTTATGATTCTCATGGAGTTGTTGAGGTGCCCTGTTTAGCTTGTTGAGATTTCTTATGTCTTTTCCCCAAAGAATGGAAAATAAAAATTACTTTCCCATATTTAGTTTGTGTAGAATTGAAAATCAGACTTTATTTAGTTTAAGACATGAAGCTGCAATTTGTACTTTTTAAATAATAAAAAATGATCGTTCACCCACACTCAGTCATTGAATTAATTTAATGGCATGTTTACTAATCTATAATTGTGTTAGGAAGAATTGAATTGAAGATGAGTTGGATTGAGGAGACATATGGATTGAGGGGAGGTAGATTCCAAATTCCTATTGAAGTTGTTTACTAAACTATATGGATTGAGGGGAGTTAGATTCCGGATTCCTATTGAAGTTGTTTACTAAATCATATGGAATTGGGATAGGAGTGATACTAATTACTAAAATGTCCTTATTGTTAGGTTAAAGTAGATGACAAATTTGGAATTTATAAAATTGTGTGAGGATATAATGGGTAAAAAAGATGAATTCCTAATGGGTTAGTTCTACAGGAATTAGAATACCACATCCCACCTAAGAATTGAATTCCTCCAAAATCAGGAATTCAATTCCTAATTTTGTGTGGGCGCCATTTACTTTTAATTCCTTGATGTGAAGTAAACGGATGATTCCTCCATTGGTAGAATTCAATTTATAATGAGAATTCTAATTCCTAATTAGTAAACACACCATAAATGTATTCTAATATATTAACACAAGAACTCTCTTAAGATATATCTCGAAGATCTAATATGACTGTTAGTATTGAAGATGATTTCATGGTAATAATACCAAAGTGAGTTGCTGTAAAGGTGTAGTAAGTGACATTTCGAGAGAAGCTTTTGGAGGGTCACACTCACACATATGTATATAAATAAGAATTTATATTCTAGTTAGGGAGCTGATTTTCTCACTCTTCTTTTATTCATTTAAACTCTCTTTATTAGAAATTGTATGTTCTCACTTCTCTTTTGTCTACTTACACTCCTTTTTTTGTTATAATAAAAACTATTAAAAAACAAAAGAGAGTGTAAGTGGACAAAAAAAAAAGTGGAAAACTCACCACCCTCCAGTTATTGCTACGTATTAATTGTAAGTAATCAAAAGCCTAAAATTAGTTGACACTCAAGGGGTCACATGCAGCATATTGATTTAGATCCAGAATATTGCTTCCGATACCAAATGAAGAAGACATACGTCTATCACACTCAGCAAACGCCATACAATAATTTTTTCTCCAGCACGTACAGATTTCTGGGGAAACGAAGTTCTAGAAAAATAATCCTATAGTTTTGTTGGTTAAGAGTATTTATTTATGTATTCGAGGTTCTAGATTCAATTTCTTCATCTTGTATAAAAAAAAAGAAAAAAAAACCATATTTATTTCTTTTTTTGATATATATATATATATACATATATATATATATATCAAATATTTTCCATCCAGCAATTTCAACTAAATAAATGAGTGAAATAATTTAAAAGCAAGTAAATAAGCTAATATTGCATTATTAGTTTCGTCTGTAAGTGTGAGCACCACGTTTTGTTTACAGACTGTACTTGGTGAATGATTGGTAATAATATAATGCAATATTAGCTTATAAAAATGCTTGCACTCTATATAGCTGGCAAATCAGGAAGTACTAAGAAATAAATTTTCCATGTGTTAAAAGAAATGCCACAAAGACATGAGCTAAAATAATGCAATCCCCCCAACATATGATGCTGAAAACGCTGAAAATGAAGCCCATGTCATGTGCATACAAATGAGATTTGCGCTGCAAATTAATTAATGAATTAATTATTACTTGTTATGTGATGCCAAATTAATCAATCATAATTAATAAGTAACACTTTACCATGTGGATGGAAAACCAAATTTGCTAGTCTTAAAGAAAGTTGAGGTTCAAAATTAATTGATAATGGAGAACTAAACTTGGACTGAGTCCCTTAACTTTTTAACGTAGGCGAACATTCTCAACAAACCTTGGTGGGAGAGACAAAAACGTTCACCTCAGTCAGGTAGTATCTACCTCAATTTGAGTATGGATGCTAGAATTAAGTAGCCTACTAGGCAAGGATATTTACTATGTATAGAAAGCATGGGATATGGTAGTTGTCATCCTTTTCCCAAAACAGATGTTTTTTTTTTTGAGCAAATGGGAGATCCTTCAACAAACTCCCATCAGGTGCAACAACCAATCCACGATGGAGTAATTGTAGCATGCATGCATCTAATCTTCCAATACTTAGGAAAAGGAAAATATATAAACAAATGTTATGGCAAATTTGACCCCGCCCTTCCAACCCCACCACCAAAAAAAGAGGAGAAATGTTATTATGACAAATATGAGCAACTTCTGTCAAGAAAATTGGAAAGTTCGTATTGCCAGTGTTCCAAAAAAAAAAAAAAGAATAATGCTTTTTTCGTTGTTTACTAATGTTGTTCAGTCACAATTTAATACACGTGTTGAAGAATAATTAAAATAAACAATAAATGCATTTTTGAAAAAAGAAAAGAAAAAAAACATGTGTTTATTTATGGTTGAACCACATTAATAAGTAACGTACGTGGTCCAGGACAGGAAGAGCGGATATTTATCTACAAAATAATGACAACCTCAATTTCGACGTTGGTTAATTATATGCTTGGGATTGGGACTTCTTCAAGTTGTATGTATAAATTGATGAAACATCAACATTGGCTGCTCCATCTAGTTGTTGTCGTTAATAATTATTCCAACGGGTCCAGTTCAGATATAAAATACAAAAGTCAAGCCAGAAGCATTCATATTCTACACTTTAACACTGGTAACAAATCAGGAGGCTACACTTCTTCCACATCCCCCAAAGAAAAGCCACCTACCATTGAAATATGTTTCTTCCACCGAGATAAAAAAAAATCATATAAATTCCTAAAGTCGAGATCAGAGTTTTCGTCCATGAAAATAATGATAAAGGTTTCTTTCACGTGCTTAAAATCAAAAAGGAAAACGTGTGGTACATGATAGTTTTGCATATTGGAAGAGATGGGTTCTGTGAGAGCATATATTTTCGCCTCCAATCAGGGCACGCCACGTGGAAAAGAAGATTATCTCTTAAATTAATTAATTAAACCAGTTTATCTGGCTAGTTAATTAATTGGGATAAATATCTCAATTAATATGATATTATCTTTATTTAAAGAGATAATATCATTAATTAAGATATTATCCTAATAAAGAGAAGATAATATCATTTAATTCAGATATTATCTTCTTAAGAGATAATATATTTAATTCGGATATTATCAAAGCCGACTCGATCCCTACGAAACCCTAGCCCCGAGGCTCCTATAAATAGACGACCTCATTCATCATTCAAGGACTTCAGAAAACCTACTCCTTATACCCGAGAAAAATACCCGAAGCTCTCTCTCCCTCTCCACTCTCCATATTTTCTCCACACGGCTCCGGCCACCCGGTTTACACCCTACATACAACTCCGTACCCTTTGCTTAGCTATTGTTTTCCTACAAACACTTGAACTAACTTAGGCATCGGAGGGCCTTTGGCCAACACCCCCCCGGGTGTGGTCTATTTACTCCAATCTTTTTTACAGGAATCGAGGAAGAGAGAGAAGGAAGATCGAAGGTTGAAGGATCCAGAAGCGAATATTCTCCCGTGAGATTATTTGCACAAACATTTGGTGCTTTCATTGAGAGCACGAGTTATACTCAACGCGTGCTCAATGAATTCGTTCATCCTATTTTCCAATCCACCGAAGCCTTCCAAACAACCATGGTTGGAAGCAAGCGCACGAGGAGCAAAACCGCTGCTATGGCTTAATCTGTGAAGGCCCAAAGCTACTCCTCCCACGATCCCACAATCGACATGGCGGCTCCACCACCTCTCGCTGCCATGAACCCTCAACAGCTGTGTGTGACTAAAACCACTGTGCCACCTGCCGGACTCGCAGCGAGGACCACCGCACCGGCCTCCGCCGTCACCGTACCATCTCAAGGCCCCTTGGCCGGACCTAGCCACCTTCATAGCACCACCTTTGAGCATGATGGAACCTCACATCTAGTTGGGCTCACTACCACCGCCGACTTTGGCCCAATCTTGGAGCAACTTCAACAATTCCCTCCATTGCCTCCACGCTCGACGCATGCTCTCACGTACACATCCAATGAAACCCTAGCCCGTGTGCAATTGGGCTCCACACATCTCTCTCATCCCGATCCACGAAGTCAAGTAGACCTTAATCTGAGAGTTGACCAGCTAACTCAGAGAATGGACGACCAAAACAATTTGATGAGGCAGCTCCTCAACCAAATAAACTTGGCTCAAAACCTTGGCCTTGGACAACAGGGCGAAGAGAGAAGGATAAACGAATGCGCCGATAGGCAGTTCGGCGAGAACCAAGCAGGTCAAGCACGGGTAAGCGGATAAGGAAATGCGCAACAAATAGATCAGCTCGCGGACATGTCGCAAGCATCCGCAAGCCACACTCAGAGCAGACGAAGTTTCCAGTCCAGATTGAATTTAAGGACCAACGTGCGCGATAGGCTGGGCCCAAGACCTGACATCCACGCTCGGCTGGGCTAGCAGGAAGACGTTCATGAAAGGCTAGGCTCCCAGGGAGGTCAACTTGACGGCCATCGAGACGAGGATCGAGAAGAAAGGCGCTCTGCTGCTCGCTCGCAGAGAAACATTCACGAAAGGATAGGCCCCCAGGGAGGTCAACTCGACAATCATCACAATGAGGACCGTGAAGAAAGGCGCTCTGCTACTCGCTCTCGAAGAACCAATTCTCGTCGCCAAACTACTGGAAATCCCTCACAAGCGCAGTCCACCAACACGCCGCCTAGACAGCGCAACCGAGAAGGTCGACCCTCGCAAGCCAATGAGGAAGTCAATCTGCATCGTCTAAATCGCGAAGGTCATCAACGTGACCGACTAGCCATGCGTGCAGAAGACGTTGAGAAGCTTGTGAATAACCGACTTCGAGACTTAAAGATTGGCGGAAATTTCGAAGATGCACTACGCATTGAGGTAGACCGAGCAAACTCCTCACCTTTCACCGTCAAAATTGAGCAGGCGGCTCCTCCGAAATGATTCTCAACGCCCTCTTTTACATGCTTCAAAGGGGATTCCGATCCCGAAAGCCATCTGAAGATTTTCAAGAGCCTTATGATCCTACACAAAACTGAAGAGCGCTAATGTGCAAGGTCTTTGCAATGACTTTGCGAGGAGCAGCTCAGGACTGATTCCACACCCTGCCATCTGGGTCGATCAGCAGCTTCAAGGAGCTTGCTTATGTCTTCACCAAAGAGTACACTTCTTATCAGACGATCAAGAAGAACCCTGACCATCTGTTCAACGTGCACAAGAAGTCTGATGAATCCCTCCGAGACTACATCAAGAGGTTCAAAGCAGAGAGGGCAAACATTGTAGGATGTGATGACCAAATTGCATCCTCCGCCTTTAAGAGGGGGTTGCCAATTGAATGTGAGCTGTATCGCGAGCTGACCATCTCTTCCCGCCAAACATTGATAGAAGTCTTTGCTACAGCAGAGCGCTACGCACTATGAGACGACGACCAGATTGCAAGCAAAGAGAATGGCAAGCGCAGATCACAGCCTCAGGAAGGTGCTCCAGCAACAGAGAGCTACTCCAAATTCACTATCCCGATACACCAGATCCTAGCTCAAGTAAATGACATGCCTTGGTTGAAGAAACCATCACCTTTAAAGGAAACCTAACCAAGAAGGATACCAGTAGATACTGCACATTCGATGAAGGGTATGGTCATTATACAAACGACTGCTTCGCCTGGAAAAGGTACCTCGAAGATCTAGTCAAGACGGCATTGCAAGGAATTCATCTCAAGGGGGCTATTCAACAAATCAAGGATTGTGAAGCAACTAACAATGAGCCTCCACGAAAAAAGCCATATGGATCAACACGATCCTAGCTTAGTCTAAGAGCCCGGGCTGACCACCAGGGGGTAGAAGAGAAAGATCAAGCACGCGACTTTCGTCTTCCAAGCCGTCACTAGCTACCAAGTTATGGAAGACAAACCTTTCATCATCTTTCAATGGAAGGAAGTTCCAAGCAATGTAGTCACACAGACATCAATACAAGTTCAAGCTTTTCTTTCCAATGGAGTGTTCACAAAAGCAATCGACACGTCTCCTGACGTAGGCCAAGCAGGCCACTCTCATCGACACGTCTCCGGACGTAGGCCAAACGGGTCATACACATCGACACGTCTCCGGACGTAGGCCAAACGGGCCACTCTTATCGACACGTCTCCGGATGTAGGCCAAACGGGCCACTATCATCGACACGTCTTCGGACGTAGGCCAAACGAGTCATACACATCGATACGTCTCCGGACATAGGCCAAACGGGCTACTCTCATCGACACGTCTCTGGACGTAGGCCAAACGGGCCACTCTTATCGACACGTCTCCGGATGTAGGCCAAACAGGCCACTATCATCGACACGTCTCCGGACATATGCCAGACAGGCTACTATCATCGACACGTCCCCGGACGTAGGCCAAACGGGTCATACTCATTGACACGTCTCCGGACGTAGGCCAAACAGGCCACTCTCATCGACACATCTCCAGACGTAAGCTAAACATGCCTGCATCCCCTGCAGGGGTGGACTTGTTCACCTTGGGATTAGCCGCTGACGTTGCAGAAGAGCCCTCGGCTCAAACCTATAACTCTCTCATCTTCTTGGTCACCGCCATCCTTACCTCCAAATGAGTCAACGACGCTGAATCTACTTCACGCTTGACATCTCATGACTTAACTGCTGGATCATGATGATTGGGTAGATGAGAAGACCTCCCAATTCGACCTCCATCCTTTGACTGGTGCAGACGACCGAACTTCGAAGAATAATATCTGCATCTCATTGCCTCATAGTAGGTGAACTAGATCGCGCACGGACTACTTTACAGAGCAGATCACGGTCTCCAAGCTTGTCTGCAGGAGGCTTGAGTGGAACGTCCCAAATATTGTGCATATCGCCAATCTGCTTGCTATCTGCACCAACGAGATGTTTAACTCTAGCTGACGACGGGGGAACATCTCATACTTGACTCTTCTCAACAGAAAGGATCCTTGGCTTCTTCCTTAACGGTGACACATCCTTCGCCCGCGAAGTCACAGCTTCATTTATTGAAGACTTGACATCAGCCTTCCTTCTTTATGGGAGCTTTGTGGGAGCATATATTTTCGTCTCCAATCAGGGCACACCACGTGGAAAAGAAGATTATCTCTTAAATTAATTAATTAAACCAGTTTATCTGGCTAGTTAATTAATTGGGATAAATATCTTAATTAATATGATATTATCTTTATTTAAAGAGATAATATCATTAATTAAGATATTATCCTAATAAAGAGAAGATAATATCACTTAATTCAGATATTATCTTCTTAAGAGATAATATATTTAATTCGGATATTATCAAAGCCGACTCGATCCCTACGAAACCCTAGCCCGAGGCTCCTATAAATAGACGACCTCATTCATCATTCAAGGTACTTCAAAAAACCTACTCCTTATACCCGAGAAAAATACCCGAAGCTCTCTCTCCCTCTCCACTCTCCATATTTTCTCCACACGGCTCCGGCCACCACACACGGCTCCGGCCACCCGGTTTACACCTACATACAACTCCGTACCCTTTGCTTAGCTATTGTTTTCCTACAAACACTTGAACTAACTTAGGCATCGGAGGGCCTTTGGCCAACACCCCCCGGGTGTGGTCTATTTACTCCAATCTTTTTTATAGGAATCGAGGAAGAGAGAGAAGGAAGATCGAAGGTTGAAGGATCCAGAAGCGAATATTCTCCCGTGTGATTATTTGCACAAATAGGTTTGCCTTCAAATATGACCATTTCAGTACAAATGGTGCCATGCACAAACCGCTAATCCTTGTACTTTTTTGATATAATTGATATTTTATTTTTCTAATTTAAATTAAGGGAATGAGGATTTGAATTTGGATGCAGCGTAAAAATTCGCTTTAGTCAGCTAATATTTGCCGCCCTTGTAAACTTTATGTAATAGAAAACTATAACTATATACTTGATTTCATTTCGTTTCATATGTATGAGCTAGAGTAGTGCTAAATTTGGTGATGAAAAAAATTGTATTAACCTATATCCAATGGGTTCTTTAATATTAGTAAGTTTCTCTCTTAATTTTTATTTAATTTCCAATTTCAATTGTTATTGTTAGCTTTTTATAATTTAGGGTTTGGGTGTTAAATTTTTGATTTTAATGATGACTCGTTTTTTTTTTTTTTTTTTTTTTGGTTTAATCAATTTACTTGATTTCTGTTTTTATATAGTTTAGTTATCAACATACAAATCGTATACGCAAAATCCTTCATTTGGCGGTCAATTATAATATATCAAGCGCTGCGCAGAGGGCAAATTTGAACATGCGTTTGAGTTTAAGACTATTAATATTGGTTAAGGCAGCTTAATTTCCTTTGATAACAACATTGCATTCCTCACCGTCATTCCAAGATATTTAACAATATTAATATTGCCCCTTTTCTCCTTGACCATATCTACACGAAAAACCCTACTTATCAACGGCTACCTTCCATTCAAAACACGTTTACTGTCCATGGTCCATACCAACTAGCCAACTAGTCATTGAACTTTCCAAATTCCATGCAATTAAGGACTGGCTCTCTCTCTCTCTCTCTCTCTCTCTCTCTCTCTCTCTCTCTCTCTCTCCCCACAAACACACAAAGGAAAATGAGTTCTCTCAACTTGTAGGACTCAGTTGTTAGAAACCACATGTGCTCTGTCAATTGTAGCCCTCATATATAATCACACCACCTCAGCCATTACGATGGCAGCTAGAAATAAGCACGAGCAACTTCCTGAATTCGATCGAATGTTTTTCGTTTTCGAACAAGATTTACAACAGCCAGGATATAAGGAGCATTTGCAGGGGATTTAGGAGGAACAGATATATTGTTGGAGAAGAAGAAGGCAGGGGATTTGATTTGTTATTTGGCTTCTCTCAGAGTTCAGAAACATGGGACTTGCCAGCAACATAGGGAAGTACCAGCTCGGGCGGACCATTGGAGAAGGTACTTTTGCCAAGGTTAAGCTGGCACTGGACAGCACCAATGGCAAGTATGTTGCCATCAAGGTCCTGGATAAGCATATGGTCATGGAAAGCAATCTCAAGAATCAGGCAAAACTCAAAATCAACCTTTTGATTTGATTTGTCCGTCTGTTTGTTTTCTTGGACAAAAAGAAAAACTGAACAAACTTGTTATCCCCAAATTTCAGGTACAGAGAGAAATTAGAACCATGAAGCTTCTAAACCACTCCAACATTGTAAGGATACATGAGGTATATATCTTTAGCAGTTACAAAAGTTTGGTATATACAAATTTTGAGTTCAATGAATTCAGAGATTTTGTTTCGAATTTCGATCATAGGTGATTGGTACAAAGACCAAAATTTACATAGTAATGGAATATGTATCTGGAGGTCAACTCTCAGACAAGATGGTGAGACTCATCTACCCTTCATCTCTGAGCCAACGAGAATTTTTTGGGTAGCTAGCTTTTTCATGTGTATAGTAATTTGAATTTCTTTTGTTTTTTTTTTTATTTAAAAAAAGTCGTATGCCAAAAGATTTAGTGAAGGAGAGGCAAGAAAGCTTTTTCAGCAATTGATTGATGCAGTGGACTACTGTCACAACAAAGGTGTATATCACAGAGATCTAAAGGTGAGTAAAAACTAGAACACAACCATGCGCATCATTTTGCGAAAATTTCCCACAGGGGAGGACCAGGAACTGACAAGGACTATGGCATATTATACAGCCAGAAAACTTGCTTTTGTGCGGTAAGGGGAGCCTGAAGATATCCGATTTTGGACTAAGTGCATTGCGTAAGGTAGAGACAATTTTGCAAATTCCTTATGTTCTTGAGCCATTATTTATTTACAAGTCCTAAAATCTGACAATAAAAATTGGTGCTTTGCTGAAATTCTGATGATCAACAGCCTGGTGACCTGTTGTCAACAAAATGTGGATCTCCAAGTTATGTTGCTCCTGAGGTATGTAGCAAATCAAATTACGTTTTGTGAAGTTGTGCATAGAAAGAAAAATTATCAGCTCAAAATGACTAGCCATTGTAATGTACAAAATTCATACCTGAATTTCACTTCGTTATGTGGTTGATCGCCTTCATTATTCATGAACAGCTGCTTGTCAATAAGGTCTATGACGGAGCAGCTGCAGATGTTTGGTCTTGTGGAGTGATTCTTTTTGAATTACTTGCTGGTAATCTACCATTTGATGACTCTAGCTTGATGAGTTTATATAGAAAGGTATACTTCAAAAGCATCCAATAAGCAAATCCCCATTTCGAATACAAACAAATTACCTGTATCTGAAACTTCTGCCCATGGATAGATTTGCAGAGCAGATTACACATTTCCAAAGTGGTTTACAGAAAGCCAAAAGAAGCTGATCTCCAGAATACTTGATCCAAATCCTGAAACGGTATAGCTCTGCCACATTTGTTCCACGCTTTAAAGCATTTTTCGTTGAATAATGCAAAATTTACCGTGTTGACTGATCATATCTTTCATAGAGTACATTGTCTGATATGCTTCCTTTATCAAAGCAGAGAATAACAATACCAAAGATCATGGAAATTGAATGGTTTCAAAAGGATTATATGCCTTCATGTGGAAACAATAGTGACGATAAAATACATTTAGATGATGTCAATGCTGCTTTTGATTCAACTGAGGTAAGCTCCACCATAATAGCACTAGAGAGGAAATGCTATAATCACACTTTTAATACCAAATGTCATATTTGTGTTAATGTTGTTATTTGTTCCTCGCAGGAGAATGACATGGAGACAAAAATCCCAAAATCCGCAAGTTTTATAAATGCATTCCAATTGATAGCCATGTCAAATGATCTCGATTTGTCAGGTCTTTTCGAGGAAGAGGCAAGTCCGCTATGAAAAGAAATAGATTTGCTATAATATCTATCCTGCTTTTTTTTTTTTTTTTGGGGCGTATAATGAATATTGTTGAACTGCAATCTTAGTTTAGGATGAAAACAAGCAGAAAACAAGGATTGGATCCAAGCTTACGATTAATGAAACCATAAAGAAAATAGAAGCTGCTGCAATGGATGTGAGCCTTTCGGTCGAAAGAACGAAAAACTTAAGGGTACAGGAAACTTATATTATTGCTTTCTTTTTCTTTCCTGTTTTCAGAGTTCCTGCAAACTAATGATTTATTTTCATCAGATGAAAATGCATGCAAAACAGATTATGAATAGATGCTCTAGATCATATGTTGACATATCAGCAGAGGTGAGTAATTGTCATACATTTGTCTGACTCATATCATATGAATGAAGGATTTTAATTTCAATCTTTTGTATGCTGACGAACTCGAGTGGAAACTGGCAGGTGATTGAAGTTGCTCCGACTAATTGCGTCGTAGAAATATCAAGATCTGCGGGGGAGCTCGGAACATACAGAGAAGTATAATGACCATATCCATGAGCTTGTTTTTGCATTTAGAATTTAAGAAATTGTTTACTTACTCAGACAACATTATGTTGAAAATGTTCAGTTCTGTAAGAGTTTATCAAGTCAGCTGAGAGAGGAACCTGCTGTTTCAACACAAATGCAAGAGGCTGATGTGGTCAGCATTCAAAGCCAAAGTATCCCAAAAAAAGAAAGGTATTATTCTGCAATGATCACTACAAGTATATAACATGGATTGCTGCAGCTGGCTGACAAACTATTTTTCAATCATTATATGCAGCTCTGAAGAGACAAATTCCAGAAAAATTAAAGACCACCGTGGCTATTCATCGTCTTGAGTAGCTTCTTCTTGATTTTTTTGTTTTTTGTTTTCTCATGACCAAGTTACTGATGGTTCCTAAAGGAAGCTGTAAATGCAGATTAATACGAACCATAAAAAATAAACCTGATTTCTGGAAAGCTTTTTTGCTCGCTGGCCGGAAGAAAAGAAGAGCAGAACGTTTTGATTGCTTTCAATTCTATTGTGTATTAATTTTTATAATTTTTACCTGTTGTACTGCTCAGACAAAATATGTTACCTGAAGATGATAAGAATTAAAATTTACAGGCACCTTGATTTGTTGAAACCAGATTTATATATTTGTCCAAAGATAGATTCATATTCAAGCAAAAACAGCTTTCTTAAACGATCCAAAAGCACTTTTCTCTTCTTGTTTACAAAACACGTCACAATCCAAAAGCACTATTTTCCTGCTGTGACGAAGGCAATTTTCGAAGATTTACAAGTTCTAGCCTTGATTTTTTTTTTTTTTTCCAGAGTAGATTTGATTTTTTATCTACAACCTGACTCCATATTCAAGCTCCAAATATACTTTCTTCAACAATCCAAATCAATATAGCTTAAACTAGTTCAGCATAACAGATCATATTTTAAAACCATTATACCCTGTTTTCTCCATGAACTAATTGACCCATTGTATCCCAAACTAACAAATTTATATCATAATCCAAACAACAATACAAATCTTAATACAAGCTATAGTATGAAATTTAAGTGCCATGTTGGTGGTGGTGAGGTTGGGGTTGGGGTGATGTCAGGGATGGGGAATGCTGGTGGTGGTAGCAGTGGCAGCTGTAGGGGCAGCGCTATTGGTTCCGGTGGTGGTGTTGAAGGTGGCAGTTATGGTGGTGGTGGGGCTGTTGTGTGGTGGGTGTGGTGACAACAGCGTGTAGGTGGAAAGGTTGTGATGGTGGCATGGCATTACTAGTGGTGGAAGCAAGGGAAAGGTAGTGGCGACGGTGGAGCCAGCAGCAGAGATAAGCGGTGGAGACAGGGTGGCGCTAGTGGTGCTAACTGGCGAGGATGGTTGGTGCCGTCGCAACCACCACAACTGGCACTGGCAAGGGCAGTGGTGATGGCAGCCGTGGCATGCTTATGGTAGTGGTTGCAGTGGATGCCGTCCGTGCTTGTCGTGGCGGTTGTGGTGAATGACTTTTTTAATTAAAAAATTCTCCTACTACATAGAACTCCTATTTCCTCACTAAATTTTAGAAGCAAGTTTAGCAGTGGATAAAGTATGTACAGCTACTTAAAAGTTCAGTACAGTTTCTACTGCTGTAATTGGTTGGTTCTTAAGAAAGGGTACTCGGACCATACGGCCTCAAGGCTTCCAGTCACTGAGTTAATTCCTACTGACGTTAAGAGCATGATTATCTTCACAACTTCCTCAAATGTGGCCAAATTTTTTGTGCCAGATTTTCAAACTGAGAAACCTTTTATCATTCTCAAGTACAACATGAATAACACAGCCAGTGCGCAAGGACTACTTTTTCTAATACAAAGTTTATCAAAATTTCAAGGGCCAAGGAGATCAATTACAAACTACTAATATAAATTGAAGGCTGAAATAATTCTTTAAGAGTACATTTTGGTTACACCGCAAGTTACGTAAATCAACTTTAAAATGAAGTCCAGCACAAAATGAGAGTCATCTATTCCATGGCTTCAATTTAATTACAAAGGGCCAGTATAAGGGTTTGATTACAAAATAAAGGTATTCATGCAGAAACTAACAACTTGGACATGGCTTGCAACAATAATGAGACCTTACATACATCTCTGCATT
Organism: Prunus dulcis; assembly: GCF_902201215.1. Lineage (NCBI taxonomy): Eukaryota > Viridiplantae > Streptophyta > Magnoliopsida > Rosales > Rosaceae > Prunus > Prunus dulcis. The sequence continues at coordinate 7,110,277 of NC_047650.1, read as the reverse complement.
TACATTTGACAAATATACATCACAATATCAAATATACATCACAGTATCTTCATAGGTGAAAATGTACATGACAAGCTTTAAAATTGATAAATTTAATAAAGCAGCAGTCTAATCCATTGTTGAATCACGTATTGGAAGAAATAAAAAATCAAACTTAAAGAAGACTTAGAGAAGGAAGTAATCTATCATATGGAAAACCACATCTGCACCATCAGAATTCAACCAGTAACTCTTCACCTGTATGGGCACGAGGGAGTAGATATATATAAGAAAAGGAAAACACACAACACCAAATGCTTCTCTATGACAATAAAGTTGTTACTAGTATAGTTCATTAGGAACTTGGACAAGTTCTATGCCTTAAAAGGGGTTAAAATCTAGAAACTAACTTCTACCATATAGCAGTCTGCCTATATATCCGCTCAAAGTTAAAATGCTTCCTTCAGTATTTTGTATAAAACCAAAAATTATCTGTGCACATGCCACCAATTAGTCATAGCCATAGAGCCAACCAAAACTTGCCTGAATGGTATTATGAGCAATATATCGTTGTCGACTTTTTTGAAAGCTGACATCCACACGTTCCCAAGGTATCTGAGTAAGGCCTCTAATCATCTCCTCTATACACAAGAAATGAAAAATACTATTTAAAACTGGAAGTAAACCAGAAAAGAATTTAAATATATAACATAAGACAACCTGAAATCATTGTAAGAAACAGTACTCTGTCCTGAAGTCAATTATGAGGGACAAAGGGAACATGTGTAACAGGCGGTAAAAAGCATGTTGGAAAGGAAAATTAGTATGTATCTGGCACTGCTGCACTCAGGCAACTCTGACTTCAGGCTTTGAAGTGTTGTTTAAGGACAGATGAGTTATGTCATTCTCATTGCATATAAACCCCAAATACAGTAATACAGCAGAGCCTAGAAGAAGGTGACTCGCGCAGACAGCTGACTCCTTTTCATGATCTGGCCTGGCCGACCCAATCATGATATTGAAGGATAGGACCTTTTCTCAAAAAACGAAATACTAAAGTTATAAATGATGAAGAGGTTGTCATTAGTTTCCCCTTCTGTGTCTCCCATGATGACCACTCCTATTTCTCTCCTTGCCCAAATAACCGCTATTCCAGTGTCTATTAACATGATAGTGTGCAGAATGCATGGTTCAACAAGAAGTATCTATGTACGTTAACACAATATAAAGACTACTACAGAATACACCACTGCTGTCCTACTTGCCCATCTGCTAATTGTTTTACCATTTCAAAAAAATGGCCCATGTCTCTGCAAAAGGCCCATTGCTAGGCACACAACTTAAACAGTTTTGTCCTTATTGGGTGGAAAGACATAAACTTAGGACCTAACCAGCCACACAATCTGGCCCAAAGCCCAGGTCCCTGAGTTATTCCAACAGTTAACACAACCAAGCAGATAAAAAGTTTGACAAACCTTCCAAGTCTATTTTTTGGTCTTGAGCACATGAAGAGGCTTTCGTATGAATATCATCAAAAGTTTCTTGCTTGACATATACAATATGCGGATATCTCTCATTGGTTCCAAGGAGATTGGACTGCAAATAAGCAATGAAAAAAAAAGTATTGGAGTGAGTTTGGAACATAACCGATATATAAAACCTGAACAGGTATGACGTGGAAAGGGAAACAAGGAAGCCTTACCTTGGGAAGTTCATCTTGACGCCGGATTGAAGATGTTCTCCACCCAACCATATCTTAAAAATCAGTGAACTTAAACAAGACATTCATGGTTCTAAACATATAAACAATGTATGAGAGATATCAATATTTTCAAAGCAATATAAAGCCGAAAAAGGATACGATCGTAATTTGCATTAGCATATGCCACACGGCGCTTAAATGCACGTAATGCTGATCTGCGCATGCCAGAGAAAAATATTGTATTACCATTGACAAAACTGATTATAATTGAATGTTTATGAAATCAATGAGCATTATGGACATAGTATTACTAACATGAATTTTAGGTCATCAGAGTCATTAACCATTCGAAGAAGAAGAGGAGGTCTGCCATCATCATCATCTGTTAGGAAGAGATGCTTCCCGGATCTCCCAACAATAAAGTGCGCAGTTTGAGAAGCTCTTCTCTCAAGAAAAGGAAGACCACAGAGAAATGGGAGCTGTGGAAACAAAGTTAACAAAACAGAGTTCAAGTTCACAAAACAAATGTGATAATCAATTAGAAATAGAGGTGTATAATAACAGTGCACAAATTCTCTATATTTACTGAGAAGATTCTCTAATATAGAATGGAAGTAACAAATACATTAGGAAACCTTCAACAACCAGCCACTTGTCAACACTACATATTTCAATGCTTATCTAATCAGTTGTCAAACCAAGCATATCCTTCAAATCACAAAACGAATTACTAAAAATCAATAGTAAACATTTGAATGATAAATAAAAATGTAGAAACTTGAGAATTTAAATAGAATATAGAAAATAACTAAACATATAGAAAAAAGAAGGCTCGCTCTGTGTCTCTGTCTCTCACTCTTTCACACATGCGCACACACAGACACTCACACACACACTATGAAAGGACAACAGCTTCCCTAGCCAACACCTTTGTTCTCTCTCTCTCTCTCTCTCTCTCTCTCTCTCTCTCTCTCTCACACACACACACACACACACACACACACACACACACAATGAAAGGACAACAGATTTCTAGCAAACACCTTTGTGTGCATAAATGTTCAATTTTTGTTTATCCATAGCAAACACAACAGTTACTTGATCTACCTGTTTACTTCGACTATGAAAGGACAACATCTTTCTAGCAAACTCCTTTGTGTGCATAAATGTTCAATTTTTCTTTATCCATAGCAAACACATCAGTTATTTGATCTACCTGTTTATTTCCACTATGAAAGGACAAAAGATTTCTAGCAACCACCTTTGTGTGCATAAATGTTCAATTTTTGTTTATCCATAGCAAACACAACAGTTACTTGATCTACCTGTTTATTTCCCCTTGAACCAAGATGTGGTGTTGCGAATGTTATAAAGTTCATTGGTTCCAGTCCAGCAATTGTACCGTGGTGAGGCTTGTCAAGGGATTGTGTCAAATTATTTGTATGCCCTTCAATTAAGCAATTACCATTATGACCTGAGGGTTCAGATTTTGGACAACGTTCGTAGAGCCTCCCGATGGCATACCTTGCAACCAACCCTCCTAAAGAGTGAGCCACAAATGATATTTTCCGCACCTCAGACCTATTTCTGACAACAGCTAACACCTGCATCACATATTATTCTAGAATTCAAGATTTTAATAAAGTTCAAATAAAAACTTTCTAACATTGGTATTTGTCTTTGCAGTTTTCTCATATTGGTGAGTACTATACATGTCAATTTCATTAAAAAAAAAAATACCCACTTGAGGATAGTTTCATAAACCAAGGGAGCTACGCTAAAACATGAGGACAAAATATGCTATTTCCAAATACCTCTTCGGCTAGCCTTTCACCCATCATGTCAACACCATCAAATGTCATCATTGAAGAGTTACATTCACTGCCTGCGGGCAAAATACCAAGTCAGAAAAATCATGCATTCTGGATAAGACTGTGATTCCTACACTAAATTTGCAGCAAAGGAGGAACTTGTAGAATTTGATTTTTTTGATTATTAACAGCTTTTATACCGTATTACAGCATCAATAAACAAATATCAGATACAGAAGAGCATCGGCAATTATTATTATTATTTTCAAATGAAAGACAGAAGCCATCTTGCTTTAACTTTGCAAACTATTATCTCGCTTTAAATCAAACTTTGTTCGGATTTCCTGGTTTATACAAGACTATAGATGGGCTAAAACATAACAAGGTTTAAGCAAGACAGATGTCATCCCAGCAAACAAATTCGAAATTCCTCTCCCATCTTGAAACACCAAAGTGTCATCGAGAGGAGCCTCAAGCATTGTCTTCATATTATTTGATTTGAACTTTGTGTTGTAAATTTGTCTCTGCGAATGTTGGCTTGTTTAACTCTAATGGTTCAACTCAACTACACCTTTGATATAGTTTCATAATTGGAGTAATTGGGAGTTGGGGGGATAGGGGTACTCTAAGATGAATTTTCGAGCATGGGCAGTGGAGGCAGGGCCAAGTTGCAGGTGGTTGATGGCCATGCCCAATTCATTGCGAGCCAAAGATAATTCATTTAATTGATTTCATCTTTGATTTATTAATGGAGAATGCTACTTATCCCAACTTACATGTCCCAAGAAAAGGTGCCACACCCTTGCTTAAAAAAGAGAACAATGTGTAAACTCTAAAGTGAGCATACCATGAGTGTGGAAAGGAAACGTTGGGAATTAAAGTTGGGTTGTTTACCATTGTGCCTTATTTGACCTTCACTGACACGTTCAATTCGTTTGAACATTTAGTATAAGGTGGATGGAGGAAACTACTGCCAGATGTATTATGTAGTTCAGATTCAGAACAGACTTGGAAAGAAGGAATAAATGTTTACAAATAGAAAAGAATCTAATATATTTAATTGCTTAGTATATTTGGTGCACATGTAGAGAGGAAATCATAAGTGACAAGAAGCACTCACGGTGCACAATTACTTTATCAGGAAGCTTGTTCACAAACTGTTCTGCAGCATATCTCCAGTCTGAAGCACTGAAATCACAGAAAAATTTCAAATGAGATGCAGCAAAAGCATGCTTAAAAAATGACAAACAGCATGATTAGTCAGGGAAGGACAACATAAGAATTTAGAATATTTACAAAGGAGTATCTTTAATAGAAAGAAGATATATACCGTTTGAAATCACAGATGGGTACAGAAGATAACGCTACAAAAGTAATTTGAAGGATGAGATTCAACCAATTCTTTGTCTGTGCATCCCTTTTGAGGGGCAGGCTTTGAGTTCTACACCATTTTATATAGTTTTTCTTTTTCACAAGGCTCTACTCTATGTTAAAAACAGGTTTACAAAAAATTTGAATACACAAAAATTGAACCATGAAAATCCTACACTGTTGAAAGAGAGAACTGAAGAACCCAAACCATGAACGATTCAATTCATTTAAAAAGATATAGGAGTGACAAATTTATATCAAACTAGACAACCTGATAGAGATGCAGCAACTAGTTTATCCTAAATGCCCAGCGCACACACACAGAGACTATTAAAAATCCCAAAGAGGCAATAGTAAGTTTAGGGGTGTAAGAGCATCCACCGTCCACAATGATGCTCCTTATGTTCTAGTTAAAATTTAGCTAACAACACTAGAAAGCTATTTTAGGAGCTCCTTATAAAAGTTCAACTCCAACCATGCTTCCTAGTTTATGGAATCATAAATGATTTATTTCTTTTTTTAGTTTAGCATAAATGCTCCCTCTTCATATAAAAAATAAATTGTTAGCATTAAATAAATACTTAAAATACCATTAAAGTAAAGAAGCATTTAATTATAGAAGCCACTAGGAGTCCTTTCTCTCTTCTCAAATTTAGGAGCTCCTAGAGGTGTCCCTATTTTAGGAGTTGGATAGGGAGCATGGTTGGAGGTGGGTTTTCTCACTTCCTCCCTAAATTTTATCTAAGGAGGTGGTTTGGGGAGTCCATTGTGGATACTCTAAATGAGCCTATGCAGCACGGATACACGGTGATACGGAAAATCTCTAAAAACTAGGATACAATACGTCATGGATATGACAATTAAAAATATATATTAAAAATTTAATATGTAGTAATATATATAATTAAAAAATATTTTAAATAACATTCATTTCAATCAAACTTTAAAGATTTTAAAAGATCATCCAAAAACTCTAAAAAATTGAAAAACATAGGTCTCAATCAGGATCAAATCTCCTTCATCCTACAGCCAATCAGAGTTTCTGTATATACTTTATGTACAAGTCAACTGTAAACAATATAAAGAGTTGCAATACAATCAAAAAACCCATCACAGGTTATTCTCCAGATTCCTATGCCCATCTAAATTTCTACAGACGTATCTGACCGTGTCCGGCATGCTGGATACACGTATCCGTGTGTCAGAAAACGTATCCATTGTCTCCAATATGTATCCGATGCGTATCGGAGCGTATCGTATCCAATACAGGATACAAAGCTAAACTGGCATATCCGTGCTTCATAGAAATGAGCTAAACCAAGCCAAGTGATGGAGTGTTTAGGCTTGGCTCAACATAAATGTACTCGAGCTTAGCTCAAGCTTGGCTTGAATATTTCTTTCCAAGGTTGAGCTTGGTTTGGTTTGAATGTGGGATGTGCCAAGCTTGAGCTTGTCTTGGCTTCGCTTGGACATAAGCAAAGGATGAGTCTTACTATGAGCCATCCAGCACTCAAGTCGAACTCAAGTGGCCTCGTCGTGATGAAATTTGAACTGCTCACAAGTTTTGCAAATCAAGCATATCAAAGTTAAAGCTTGATTTGTATTTTTTTTAACAAGCTTAATATTTTCCTTGATTTTGGCTCGTCTCTTTCACTGAGTCGAGCTGTCAAAAAACAAGCAGAGCACAATACAAAACCCACGTTTCTATTAGTCTACAGAATAAAGTACTGAAAGCAATCTTAATTATCTTTTAGATTGCTTCATTCCAATGAGGCATACCATTTCCAATTCTACTTTAACAATCACATATATAACTATAATTTTACACATATCTCCACATATACTGAAGAAAAAAAAAAAGTACATTTTATCAACCCACAAATTAAAATGGGAAAGGCGAACCTGCCGATGATTCCATTGACCATAATGACAAGATGTTCAGGCACAGCGCTGCCCTTGGGGTTGGCGGCGAAGACATCCTCGCCGCCGCTGTCGATCTCCACCTTAATCTCCCGGCGGCTAGGGTCCCTGAAGCAGCCTCCGCCGCCTATAATTCGGTTCAGCAACTCCATCCGGGTCGGGTTTACCCACCGCCTACGCTCAGAGGACCGAAACCCTAGGTTGCCGCTGCAGCAGAGGGCCTCGCAAGAGCGGTGCTTTCGGGTCGGGTTGGCAGCGTGGACCGTGGTTGCGGAATGGAGGGGAGAAATGGCCGCGATCATGTGTTTTAGAGAAAGAAAGAGAGAGATTGGGGTATGAAAAAGCGTTGAGTAAAGTATGAGCAGTGAAATGGAAGCTGCTGTCGATGAAAGCAGTGAACGAATGTAGGGCGCGGTTTTTTCTTTTTTTGTTGGTATATTCAGAAATCAAATAAAAAATTATTTAATATTGATCCTTTTTCTATTTTTGTTTTGATTAAATCAGCTTTGCAAATGGTCTGTGCATGTTGTGAAAGATCAATCCAGTAATATAAGCACGTGGTCTTGACCCAAAAAATCATTATATAATCACGTGGTATTATTTTTGGGCATTTCAGTCAATGATGACCCAGCCAAGCGCCTGCTCTGATGCTGCAAGATACACAAATCCCTTAGAGCAACTCCACCTATGAGGACAAAGTCTAAGAGCAACTTCAGCACAAGGAGTTTGGCCCGGGCAACAGGCCCCTTGCAGCCCAAGTGTCCCTCCAGCGCAGCCAAAGCAGCCCGGGCAAGCTGCGGGTCCCACGAGCCCGGGCAGGCCCAAGGGCGAAAATCGACTGGGCTCGAGCCCGAGTTCAGGTGACGCAGCACCAACGGTAACCTGCCACGTGTCAGCACCGGGTGGCTCCGATTGGAATTTTTTTCAGCAATCCTACGGTTCTCATTTTTTTGGCCAAAAAAATTTTAAAAAAATCCGAAAAAAGAAATTTTTTTTAAAAAAATACCAAAAATTTATGTATTTTTTCCCTATAAATACCTAACCATTTTATCTACTTTCAACACCAAATCTTCATACAATTTCTTCTCCATACAATATTTTCTACTCTCCACTCACATAATTCATTTTCCACACCAAATCTCCATACAAACTCATCTCCTTCCAATATTTTTTACTCTCTACTCATATTTTCCACTTTCCACACCAATTCCATACAAACTCTTCTCCTTCCAATATTTTTTACTATCCACTCACATTTTTGTACTACTTTCCATTTGTAGAAAATAAACAAATGGCATCTTCTGTTGAAATCGTAGGCTCGTGGTCAACCCAGGAAGATATTGCATTGTGCGAGTCTTGGGTGAGCGTTAGTCATGACCCTATCACGGGCAATGAGATGAAGTTCCATCATATGTGGAGCAAAATTCATGGAGAATTTTGTCAAAGATCGGGTTCCATTCGGACCGAAATGGCTTTGTCTAGTAGATGGAAAATTCTAAACAAAGAGTTAGGGAAATGGAGAAATGCCTTGACAAAAGCAAAGGAGAACATTCGGAGCGGTGCGAATCTTTCCGATGAGGTAAAATATTTTTAATTGCCATTTTAATCAATTTAATGTAACTTTTTTTTATTGCATATTCTATTTATTTTTTGTTGCACAATGTTTATTTTATTTTTGCATTTCCTAATTGGCTTTATTTATTTACATAATCAATTTTATTCTTGCATTTCAAAATAGTTTATAATTTCATGCATAATCTTTATTTTTGTTTTTGCATTTTCAATTTGTCTATATTTATTTACATAATCAATTTTATTCTTGCATTTCAAAATAGTTTATAATTTCTTGCATTGTATATTTTTTTAATGCACTTCCAATTATTTATTTTGAATAGATCATACAAGCACAAATGTGGTTCGGTGCCACGGGGCAAGGGAAAAAAAGTTTTGTGCATTTCCAATGTTGGGAAATTGTCAAGGATTGTTCCAGATTCAAAATTATTCCTACTGCACCCCCGGTTGTGTTGCATGAGACGCCGCTCCACGAATCGCCATCAACCGATTCGCCATTAGACTCCCCAATGGAAACGGAGTCACCACTCCCCCGTCCGCCGAGACCTATTGGGAGAAAGGCGGCAAAGGCCAAGAGAGGGGCCACTTCGAACATTGATTGTGTTCAAATATTCGAGCAAATAGCTAAGAACAACTCTCTAAGATTTGAGAGAGACTTGAAGAGAGATGAAGCGGACAAGGCACGATTGGAAGCCTTTGCAATTGAAAAGCAACATGCAAAAGAAAAAGACGACGATGAGAGAGAGATGAAAATCATGGCCATGGATCCGAGCCATATGTCTCCTGAAACAAAGGCCTATTGGAAGCATAAACGAAGGGATGTGATGAGAAGAAAACTTTTCCATGACGACGGACCTAGCAATACGGATTGGCTAAATGATGAAAACCATTAGATTGTATTGTTGTATTTTTTTTATAATTGTTGTATTTTTTTTAAATTGTTGTATTATCCTTTAATTTGTTGTATTGTTTCTTTTTTATTCAATCAAAAAAGCATTCTATAATTGGACTATTTATTAAAAACATTTGAGCATTCCTCACAAAGATTAATTAAAAACAAACCTTCATTTATTGCAAACAACACACAAAACAAACCATACATAAAAGCATAATAATAAAAAAGACCTCGCAATAATTCCACAAAACACAACACACAAAAACAAAGCATAATTAAAAACAAAGCATAATTCCAAACAAAGCACGAATCTAGCCTTCATCCATTGTGATTGCCTTTCATCTGCCACAAGTGCTCGATCAAGTCAACTTGACGTCTTTCGTGAACATATGAAGATTGCATTTCTTGATAACGATCAATCATGGGGTTGTTGAATCGACCATCCTGAAGTAACGGTTCGGGCTCCATTGGTAGTCCATTTGGTCCCATCGGCCTTTCATATATTCTTGTCAACGCCGTGTTCATAGGATCGGGTTCAAACACCTCTGGAGCATCGTAGTCATACTCATCCTCCACAATCATGTTGTGGAGGATGATTCAAGTCATCATAATACTCCTCAGCACCTCCTCGTCTAGCATCCGAGCAGCACCCCTGATAATTGCCCAACGAGCTTGCAAGATACCGAAACACCTTTCCACGTCTTTTCTGTAACCTTCTTGAAAGGAAGCAAAGCTTCTTTCCTTCTCGGATTGGGGATTCGGAATTGTTTTCACGAATGTCGTCCACCTAGGATAAATTTCGTCGGCAAGGTAGTACGCACCAGAGTATACGGTATTGTTGATTTGGTATGTGACCTGGGGGGAATGACCTCGCAATACCTCGTCGAACACCGGGGATTGACCAAGGACATTGAGGTCATTCTGAGATCCGGCAACCCCAAAAAAGGCATGCCAAACCCAAGTGTCGAATGAAGCTACAGCCTCCAAAATGATACTTTTTTGGCCCTTCCGATTCCCATACTCTCCTTGCCACGCAGTAGGACAATTCTTCCACTGCCAATGCATGCAATCGATGCTTCCGATCATTCCTGGGAAACCTCGAGCCTCTCCTTTTTGTAGAAGCCTTTGCAGGTCCCTCGAAGTGGGTTTGCGAAGGTACTCCCTCGTGTACAAATTTTCCACTGCATCACAGAATCTCACCAAGCACTCTAGGATAGTAGATTTTCCCATCCTTGCAATCTCATCCCCCTGCTCTGCAGATGCCCCATAAGCAAGCATCCGCAAAGCAGCTGTAAGTTTTTGCTTCGGGATAAGACCCAAAACTCCAACAGCATCATGCTTTTGAATGAAGTATGTGTCGTAATTACAAATATCATGCATGATTTTTTGGAACAAATGTGGCTGCATTCTATATATCTCTCGAAACTTATGAGCAGGATATAACGAATTTGGGATAAAGTAATCCTCCAAGAGATTCTTACCCCGAGACTCTCTGCGTCTGTCCACATTCGGGGAACGACGACGATGGTGTTGGCTTGATTGATTCATCATACACACCGCCGCTACTTCAAGCATTTCTTCCTCTTCTTCATCGGCGTCCCGATCTTCTTCCTCATGTCTACGCTGGATTTCTTCCCATTCTTTCTGTTGCCTCTCCAACACCCTCCTGAAGTTTGACATTGAGAGTATAATGTGTTTTGTAAAATCTGAGAAATGAAGGAATATATAAGAGATGGTGTGAGAGGAGTGGTGTTGATGGTGTAGTTTTATAGAAGGATTCAGAAGATAGAGATGACACGTGGCACAATTTTAGAGGGTGAAAATCTTATCTGAAATCTGAGATCACTATTTGTAAAAAAATATCTGAAAATCTTATCAGACATGGGACACGTGGCACAATTTTAGAGGGGGAAAATCTTATCTGAAATATGAGATTATAATTTTTTAAAAATATCTGAAAATCTTATCTGACATGGGACACGTGGCACAATTTTAGAGGGTGAAAATTTTATCGGAAATCTGAGATTATAATTTTTATTAATGAATATCCGAAAATTTTATCTGGAATAAGACATGTGGCAACCGAGATTCTCATCCGAAAATCGTATCCAAAAATTTAATTACAAAAGATTATCAAAAATTAATGATTTAAAGTATAAAAAAATAGGAAATAAAGTACAATGAATAGTAATTGCCCTAGACTTGCCCTAGACTTTGCCCTCATGGGTGGAACCACAAATGGCAAGGTTGATACTATTCACGTGAATAGTAGCAGCCCTTGCTTGCCCTTGCCTTTTATTCGGTCTGTTTTGTTTGTTTGTTTGTTTTTCTGTTTTTAATTTTTTTAAATTAAATCTTTTAGTTAACTTTTAAATTATAGTAAAAATGTTATAAAGGCTCTTTTTAATAGCATTTAAGGAAAAAATTAAAAAAAAGCCACTGACACTGGAGCAGAGGTTCCATTAACCACTGACATTGTTTGATTTTCATTAGAAGCTTGAAAATCATGTACACATTGTTTGTTAATTTGCCATATGGTCTGTAGTGTGAGGACGATACAGTGCAAGCGCATTCCACATACTTTTCATTTTTGCTAGATGCTCAATGAAGGATTTTCCTTGGTGTGACATCCCAGCAATGTCGTTTTGCAATTGAAAGACTCGAGCAGCATTATTTTGATGTCCATACATCTCCTTGATAGATTCCCATAGGTGAAAAGCAGATTCTGAAAAACTGAAAATTTCTGCAATTTGAGGTTCCATGGAATTCAGGATCCATGACATAACAAGTTGGTCTTTAGAAAGCCAATCCTTGTACATTGGATCATCAACATTAGGAGCTGAAATTTTACCATTTATGTACCCCAGCTTAAGGCTTTGACCTTCCTCCTGTTGTGCGCAGAAGCGTCAAGTGACAAATATGAGACCAATGACAAAATTCGAAAAGTCTGCTTCTTCTAATAGCTATTCAAATATGGATGTTAACTTGAGTGCTTTCAACAACATACTCACATCGATGATGGCTCCAGCAGCTTCGGTAAGGGTCGGCGATATGTTGAGCAAATCACGCTTGCGAAAGTATATCAGTTGATGAAATTCTTTCTCATCTTGCCATGGTTTCTCGAGAAGCAAACACACAGAGCACGTATGAAATACGAGAATAAAAAGAAGAAAAAAGCGAGAAAGAGAGAGATGAAGATTACCACTGAAATTTCTATTTCGAGAAACCTTATAGAATTTTTGAGTTGCGAATAGCGAAATGAGATTATATATATATATATATATATATATATATATTTAAAGAGTATAGCCTTGCGGCTATACGGTTTAAATATTCGAATTTATTATATTTAAAGAGTATAGCTGGGCGGCAATACTTTTTAAATATTCAAATTTATTATATGTAATGCATATAGCCGCGCGGCTATACGCTTTAAATATTCCAATTTATTATATTTAAAGAGTATAGCCAAGTGGCTATACCCTTAAAAAATATTCGAATTTATCTATATATATAAAGCAAAAGGCAGAAAATGGTGAAACATTCAAAATACCAGAAATTGTCCTTGATTAATTCAATATTAAGAATTGAAATTAATTAAATGAGGATAATATAGTAAATTCACATTTTATATTTAAAAATTAAAAATTAAAAAAAAAATCAGATAATAGGTTCTATTTTTATGGAATATAACTACCCATATTATCTTTTTTTAATTTTAAAAAATAAAAAATAAAAAATAAAACCAATTGGCACATGTATGAGCATGTGCCAAGGGGCTAGTTATATGTAATGAGTATAGCCGCAAGGCAACACTTTTTAAATACTCAAATTTATTATAATTCAATAGTATAGCCGCCCGGCTATACTCTATAATTTTTTTTTTTTCCCCATTTGAGTGTGATTGAGTAGTAGTTGCGAGTTGAGTCTCTTTCCCTCTCCCATATATATTTCTCGGACTCTACAACTAGAAGAAACTATGGAGGAGAGTTATGTTTCT
>NC_047650.1:7087027-7089527 GCF_902201215.1 Prunus dulcis | reverse complement strand
ATTAGATTGAATCTGTGTTGGAAGGTCATGATCTATTTAGATATTTCGATGGCTCAATTGTTGCTCCATCGAAATATATGCAATTCTCAATGAGGAAGGCATCACGTTTGAAACCACTGCTGCATATAAAGACTGGTTGAAGGTTGACAAAGCGTTGCTGAGCTTGCTGATTGCAACGCTTTCCGATGAGGCGATCGAATACGTGATCAAATCGAAGATTGCCTCTGAGGCATGGATGAATTTGACGGATCGATATGCTACAGTGTCTCGTGCTTGTGTGAATCTCTTGAAGATAGAGCTTCAAACTGCTCAAAAATGCGTTGATTCTGTCGAGAAGTTCTTACTTCGCCTCAAACATGTCCGTGATCAGCTTGATGTAGTTGCTATTTCTGTCTCTGATGATGATTTGATGATTGCGGTGTTGAATGGACTTTCTTCTAATTATGACATGATCAAAATTGTGCTTATTGCTCGTGAAACTTCAATTTCTTTCAAAGATTTCAGCAATCATTTGTTTGCAGCTGAACAAGCCACTGATTCTTGTGTGATCTTGCCCCATTCTCCTATGGCTGGTATGTTAAGCCATTCTTCTACCTCTATTGGATTTACCTCTTCTACACCGTCTTCTAATCTCTCTGGCGCTGGTATTCTCCCTACTCCTTTAATGGCTTCCCTTTCTCCTACTGGTTATATGATTTCATATACACATGTTCGGTCGTCTGGTTCTTTCGGTGGCCGAGGCAAACTTTCTGGTTCTAGGCCTTTTGGTCGTGGTTTTCCGAATAACTTTCAAGGTCCTCCTAAGTCTGGTATTATTCCAGAATGCCAAATTTGCAGTAAGAGAGGTCATACAACCACAAATTGCTTTTTTCCAAATTATACCTCATCTCAAGGCTCCTCCGTTATGGAGTATCAAATTTGTGGCAAGAAGGGCCATGGTGCATTGGATTGCTACCATCGTTCCAACTATGCCTATCACGGATCTCCTCCACCGTCCTCTCTCACTCCTATGACTGCTCAAGCTTCTTTCTCTCCTAAAGTAGTGTGGATTGCCGATAGTGGAGCTAGTCACCATATGGTGTCACACATGACTACAATGCATAATGTTACACCTTGTAATTCAGCTGAGAATGTTGTAGTGGGCAATGGGGAAGGTTTGCATATTGCTCATATTGACAAATCTCATATTCCCATTGTCTTCTCTTCTCTTAATCTCTCTAAAGTTTTACACGTGCCTCAACTTATAGCAAATCTCTTATATGTGTATCAGCTATGTCATGATAATAATTGTTGCATGATCTTTGATCAATCTGGATTTTTAATACAGGACAAGGTCACCAACAAGATGCTTCTCCAAGGCAAGACTGATCATGGCTTATATCCTATTGCTACCTCTTTATCCTCAGTTGGTACAAGTAGCAGTAGTTCCTCAGCTGGTGCTAGTAGCCGAGCCTCTCATTCACAGATGAGCGCTTTTCTTGGTCCACAAGTCCGTTCATCTCTTTGGCATAGTAGGCTTGGACAGCCTACAAATGAAGTTGTTCAACTCATGCTTACAGACGCTCAAATCCCAGTGGTATTTGATTCAATTTCTAAGCTATGTTCTTTTTGTCTAGATGGTAAAATGCATTGGTTACCATTTTCTAGTCATCACAATAAGTCATCTTCTCCATTTTATCGACTCGGATCCTTCTCCATGTAAATCAATTTCTAGCTATCGATATGTAGTGTCTTTCATTGATGAATACACTGGTTTTCTGTGGTTAATTGACCCGGTCGAACTATTTGACTTTGGTCAATTGCTCCGGTCAACATGTTGACTTTTGACCGTTGACTTTGACATTTGATTATCAACCATTGACTTCTGTCTCCTCATTTGTACCTCTAATCACATTCTTTGGGTGTGCAAATCCGTAGGTTCCCTTTAGCAAGTTAGTGGGTTGACTCAACTCCTCAGAGATGATATACGAATTAAATTCCACAATTTATTTCTTCCTATTAATAAAGGTTAATTGAAACCTTTTAGGACATCCACAAAAGATGGTTGTCGCCTAGCACCAAGTCACGGTTATCCAAGCTAAATGAGACGTTTTGAAAGAACCTGTTCAAATTGGAATAACCGGGAAATTAAATCATTCTCTTATGTCAATACTCATTATTCACATTATTAGATCATGGATTCCGATTGTCAATATCCTAATATGAATAATTCCTTTTATATGATTATCCTGGTAAGATCTGAAGACTTTTTCTTTCAAGTCTTATTCACTATTCTGCGCAGAGATTTGACCAATTATATCTTGGAGTATTCTCTCTCCTTTCACTACTACAAAAAGTGAAAAAGACGACCAGAAAACAACGACGGTCTAAGTGAAAACCGCCGTGGTTTATAAAAAGACGACGGTTCTAAAAACACCGTCGNGTAATACCACCTTAGACAACAAAAAATTGGAGATTCAAATGGCTGTTCAAAAACAACGACGTACCTAATTAAACAACC